>NC_090228.1:7462698-7700198 GCF_024489055.1 Chanodichthys erythropterus
TGGAAGAAGGCGGTTTTACAGATACTAGAAACATGACTTTCAAATGAAAGATTGGTATCAAAGAGCACACCCAGGTTCCTAACTGAGGACGAAGGTTTAATGGAGCACCCGTCAAGTGTTAGAGAGTATTCAAAGTTTTTTCGTGAGGAAGTTTTTGGTCCAAAGATTAGGATATCAGTTTTTTCTGAATTTAATAATAAGAAATTTCTTTTCATCCAGTTTTTAATGTCAGCTATGCATTCTGTTAGTTTTGTGAATTTGTAGGTTTTGTCAGGGCGCGAGGAAATATAGAGCTGAGTATCGTCAGCGTAGCAGTGAAAACTAACACCATGCTTCCTAATTATCTCTCCTAAGGGCAGCATGTACAGAGTGAAAAGCAACGGTCCTAGTACTGAGCCTTGTGGTACTCCATATTGAACCTGTGATCGATACGACATCTCTTCATTAACTACTACTGACTGATAACGGTCAGATAAGTAAGATTTGAACCATGCCAAAGCAATTCCACTAATGCCAATATAGTTTTCAAGTCTTTTTAAAAGAATGTTATGATCGATAGTGTCAAAAGCAGCAGAGATCTAATAACACTAATAGAGAAATACAGCCACGATCGGATGATAAGAGTAGATCGTTTGTAACTCTAACGAGAGCAGTCTCAGTACTATGGTATGGTCTAAATCCTGACTGGAAATCCTCACAGATTCCATTTCTTTCTAAAAAGTAGCACAAAAAAGTTTTTGAAACTTTGAAATGCATGTGCCTGTTATATTAATAAGTAAAACATTGCTTTTAAACATAATTAAAAGTTTAGTCGTTATATGACTTGTTTAACTGTGGACAAACGTGATAAATATCACTTAAGACAGATAAAAACAAATATATTTGACACAAACACAAACTAAATGAATCTCAGCTCTTTCGTCACGTGTGTTGTGTTTACGCTCGAGGCCTGTGACTTTCAGCAGATCATTTTATCTGTCTTACCCCATCAGATGAGAGCTGATCTGACTCACATCCTGACAAAACATTGATTAGTTTTCAAATATGTGAAAATTAAACTTCAGCTCTCTCACCCAGACCACAAATTCACTCGCCCAGAACACTAGCTTGACGCTACAGCACTGAAAGCAGTGACAGAAACTCGAGCGCAGTTTACCATCATCTCCACTAGGCGGCGCGAGCGTGTTTCACGGTCAGCGCGACACCTTTGGGTCCTTGACAACAATGACGCTTGATGACAGTCTCTACGACACGTGCAGATGACAGCTATTATCACACAACTGCACATATTCCAGCAAATAAACCGACTCACAGTACGATAAAATGCGGGAATCGAGTGTCATTGACTCCTCGGTAAGTCACTTTACACATAAACTGAATTTCTCTAGTAATGATCCTTGTTTAGTTGGATTGTGTTTGTACTGAAACATGGTTCTGTTGATGTCACAGCAGGGCTTGTCAGGTTCATTTTCTCAGTGTCTTTAAACTCAATCTTGTTGTTTAAATGCTGCTTGTTATTATATGAAGGCAGTCGCGTCTTCTGTGAAAGTTTCTCAGTTTGTTTACATGCTCTTCTCTCACTGAACTCACACTCACACCTTCACAAGAACAGATGAATTGTAGCTGTTGCGTTTCCTTTATAATCTGAATGAATCACCATCTGATATTCATATTATCAGGCAGAATAATAAGGAATGGTGTTTTTGTCATCGCTGTTGTTGTAGTCTTACTGAAGGCAATAATCTACTGGATTGATGTTATTAGAGTCAGTTGGAGTGTGAAGCTCTGATGTTCTGCTGCTTCATGCTTTAGTAGATCTGCAGTGTTCAATTTTTATACTTGTTTAACTGGCAGCACTAACATATGTCATCTTATATTTATGAGCTATTATTTGAGCTATCTTTTTTAATCTGATGTTTTAGATATAGATATGGAGTAATGTGTGTGTTTATTATGTGTTTCTCTACAGAATAAGGGATGTTTGGACACCCAGTCATCAGAAGCAGAGCTGTAGGAAGTGTGGACAGAGATTGACTGTAATGATGGACTTCTGCTGATGGACAGGTAAGGCTTGTAATGTGTGTTTTTGGCTTGTAAATGCGTAGGTTACTATCATTTTCTTTTTGAGGGGTGGTCCCTTTGAAAAGCAAATGATGGTAACCTAAGTAGGTGGGGAAGGGACGGCGGTCCAAATTTTTTATACAGCTAATTTTTCTTTTTCAGACAGAAAAGTATAACCCCTGCTGCACATGGTACCGGGGCTCAGGGGGGGACCCGACTCATCCCCACCCCTTCACGCTCACACCATCCACTCATTTCGCTGAGATCTGGCTGGGATCGAACCAGCAACCTCTGAACCCGTGAGGCAGCGCTCTTAACCTGTGAGCCACAGATCTCATGTCTGAACATGTGCAGGAACTTATATTTCACTGTTTCCTGACCTGTGATTTACAATAAACTAATTCAAGCTTTCAGGTGTCTGTCATGATTGAGGTGGGATTTGAACCCAAGCCACTATCACAGTCGCATCACCAGAGAACATGTGTTTAGTCACTTGTGCCACTGTGACTTTCACATTGAGCTCTGGCATTTGGCTACTTTGTTGAATATAATGCCAACAATTTTACATAAGCGATAGTTGGATTCGAACCCATGTCTCTATCACAGTCTTGTAACCAGGGAACATGTGTTTAGTCACTCACACCACTGTGACTTTCACACTGAATGCCGGAGTTTGGGCCACTTTGTTGGATATAATAGCAACAATTTCATATAAGCAAGAGTGGGATTTGATCTCAGGACATTCACATACAATCAGCAGTTAATCGTCCACTGAGCCACAGCGTCTGTGATGATCATGAGAAATTTTTCATCGATTTAATTATCTTTAGCAATGTTTTTTTGTAATGCAGACAGTGAATTTGTGTTCTTGGCTTTGTCAGCTTTTACTGCCTCAAGAACATGAATCACTTCATAATTTCCACCATATTATCTGAGTGAAATGAGTGACTGTATGTAAATGTAATGTACACACACTCATGAGAATTTTCATTTATTCATTCTTTACATGTCAAACTCAAACTGAAACACACACATGACTAGTAAACAGCATTTATTTATTCAAGTAAATTGATTTGATATGAATTAGAAACACAGAGATCATCACATCTGCCTGGAAGTTTCTAGTAAAGCTGAAGACCTTGATTAACTGCTTCAGGTGTTTGTAATGAGGTTGGAGCTAAACTCAGGAAAGTGGATCACCAGGAGCAGGATTAGACAGACAGTCCTGCTTTATTTCTTTTCTTCATATATGAATGCAGATACACTTATCGTCCACAAGGGGGAGACACTGACCTCAGAGGACTCTTACATTCACCTCCTCCTCATCAGAGGCACAGAAGATCTCCTCACGGAGTCTGTTGCTGGAAAACTGGACAACATTTCCCATGCTGCTGTATTTTCAGGAAAACATGTGTTTCTGTGAATGTTTGTCATTTAATTAAATAAATAAATAAATCAACCGGAATATTTAGCATAATCGGATGGCTAGGTTTCTTTCACGAAGTTACATTCTTCTTTTACTGTCTATGGTTACATTTCATACTGCTGTGGTTCATGCAGATACACTTATTATCCACAAGACGGCGCTGAAACTGATCTGAAACTTTGAAATGCACGTGCCTGTTATATTAATGAGTAAAACACTGCTTTTAAACATTAAATGTTTAGTCGTTATATCATTAACTGTGAACAAACGTGATAAATATGACTTAAGACAGATAAAAACAAATATATTTGACACAAACTAAATGAATCTCAGCTCTTTCGTCACGTGTGTTGTGTTTACGCTCGAGGCCTGTGACTTTCAGCAGATCATTTTATCTGTCTTACCCCATCAGATGAGAGCTGATCTGACTCACATCCTGACAAAACATTGATTAGTTTTCAAATATGTGAAAATTAAACTTCAGCTCTCTCACCCAGACCACAAATTCACTCACCCAGAACACTAGCTTGACGCAACAGCACTGAAAGCAGTGACAGAAACTCGAGCGCAGTTTACCATCCGCTCCACTAGGCGGCGCGAGCGTGTTTCACGGTCAGCGCGACACCTTTGGGTCCTTGACAACAATGACGCTTGATGACAGTCGCTACGACACGTGCAGATGACAGCTATTATCACACAACTGCACATATTCCAGCAAATAAACCCACTCACGGTGCGATAAAATGCGGGAATCGAGTGTCATTGACTCCTCGGTAAGTCACTTTACACATAAACTGAATTTCTCTAGTAATGATCCTTGTTTAGTTTGATTGTGTTTGTACTGAAACATGGTTCTGTTGATGTCACAGCAGGGCTTGTCAGGTTCATTTTCTCAGTGTCTTTAAACTCAATCTTGTTGTTTAAATGCTGCTTGTTATTATATGAAGGCAGTCGCGTCTTCTGTGAAAGTTTCTCAGTTTGTTTACATGCTCTTCTCTCACTGAACTCACACTCACACCTTCACAAGAACAGATGAATTGTAGCTGTTGCGTTTCCTTTATAATCTTTGAATGAATCACCATCTGATATTCATATTATCAGGCAGAATAATAAGGAATGGTGTTTTTGTCATTGCTGTTGTTGTAGTCTTACTGGAGGCAATAATCTACTGGACTGATGTTTGTTATTAGAGTCAGTTGGAGTGTGAAGCTCTGATGTTCTGCTGCTTCATGCTTTAGTAGATCTGCAGTGTTCAATTTTTATACTTGTTTAACTGGCAGCACTAACATATGTCATCTTATATTTATGAGCTATTATTTGAGCTATCTTTTTTAATCTGATGTTTTAGATATAGATATGGAGTAATGTGTGTGTTTATTATGTGTTTCTCTACAGAATAAGGGATGTTTGGACACCCAGTCATCAGAAGCAGAGCTGTAGGAAGTGTGGACAGAGATTGACTGTAATGATGGACTTCTGCTGATGGACAGGTAAGGCTTGTAATGTGTGTTTTTGGCTTGTAAATGCGTAGGTTACTATCATTTTCTTTTTGAGGGGTGGTCCCTTTGAAAAGCAAATGATGGTAACCTAAGTAGGTGGGGAAGGGACGGCGGTCCAAAATTTTTATACAGCTAATTTTTCTTTTTCAGACAGAAAAGTATAACCCCTGCTGCACATGGTACCGGGGCTCAGGGGGGGACCCGACTCATCCCCACCCCTTCACGCTCACACCATTCACTCATATCTCTGAGATCCAGCTGGGATTGAACCAGCAACCTCTGAACCCGTGAGGCAGCGCTCTTAACCTGTGAGCCACAGATCTCATGTCTGAACATGTGCAGGAACTTATATTTCACTGTTTCCTGACCTGTGATTTACAATAAACTAGTTCAAGCTTTCAGTCATGGGATTTGAACCCACGTCTCTATTGCAGTCTCATTACCAGAGAACGTGTGTTTAGCCACTTGTGCCACTGTGACTTTCACACTGAGGTTGGGCATTTGGGCCATTTTGTTGAATATAATGCCAACAATTTTACATAAGCGATAGTTGGATTCAAACCCATATCTCTATCATGGTCTCGTCACCAGGGAATATGTGTTTAGCCGCTTGTGCCACTGTGACTTTCACACTGAATGCTGGAGTTTGGACCATTTTGTTGGATATAATGCCAACAATTTAATGTTAGCAATAGTGGGATTTGAACCCAAGCCTCTATCGCAGTCTCATCACCAGAGAACATGTGTTTAGTCACTTGTGCCACTGTGACTTTCAGATTGAAGATTGACATTTGGGCCACTTTGTTGAATATAATGGCAACAATTTTACATAAGTGATAGTAGGATTTGAACCCATGTCTCTATCACAGTCTCGTAACCAGGGAACATGTGTTTAGTCACTCACACCACTGTGACTTTCATATTGAATGTTGGAGTTTGGGCCACTTTGTTGGATATAATAGCAAGTAATTAACACAAGCAATAGCTGGGTTTGAATTCAGGTCTCCATGATCAAAGAGCAACACTTTATCACCTGAGCCACTGAGTCAAGCTGTGTTGTAGGTAGGGTTTTGTTGGGTGCTATGTTTCAAAAGTAAAGAAACATTAGCAAACATTGGACATGAACCTGCATTTTCACACACACAAGGCAAGCGTTCAACCTCTGAGCCTCAGAGTTGGTGATTTTGTGGCAATATATTATTAATATTTGTTTTTTTTTTTTTTTTTTTTTTTAAAGTCAGCTAATCACATCAACATCTTAACATAAGTTGGGTTTTGTTACACGAATCCAGCACATCCATTGAAGCAAGTCACACATAGTTCAAAGGAACATTTTTCTCCACAAGGGTAACATTATAAAACTATCAAACTATAAGAGCCACACTATCAACATTAAACAGATTTACAAACAGAACTTTAACTCAATTAGCTACAAATAACTGTACCATCTTTCATAAGTATCCCCAGCTTGAACATACACAGCTAATTAAACATTCATCTGTCACAGCCAATCAAAGACTTCGCCAGTCATAGACAAGAGAACTGTCGATTTAAGACTCTCAGAATATCATCTCAGAAGTCCCCAGGTGGAGACGTCTGGATACGACCTCTCCCCCTTCGTTTCCGACCTTCTCTCGACTCACCCGTCACGATCTGATCGAGATCATTCAGCGATGGCCATGGTCAGGTGACCACACATTCTTCTGAATCACTGCCAGTTCCACACAAGTTCTTCTTAGTTTTGTCTTTGTAATAATAGTAAGTCCCACAAGGGTGTGATATGAACCTGGATTCTCCACATGAGGGCGACACTCACACTTTTTTCAGTTTCAGATCAGTGTTTCAGCGCCGTCTTGTGGACAATAAGTGTATCTGCATGAGCCACAGCAGTATGAAAGAATGAACAGAAAACTTTAGTGTGAACTTAGTAAATATAACTTACTGAAAGAAAAATATAGCTATCAGACTATGCTAAATATTGTGGTTTATTAATTTATTTGAGTAAAGTAATGACAAATATCCACAGAAACACATGGGTGACTTTTTTGGTGACCTGATTATGATTTATTCATTCAAGAGTCACTCAAAAGAGACAAACCAGAATATCTCATGAAATTTTATTCACTATCACATATGAAAATATATCAGAGTTTCACATCTTAAACACAAAGTGACATATGACTGTTACTGAAACATCAAATTATAGATTAACATGCAGAAGCAAAAACGTGTTTTGTTTGTTAAAAATAATTTCTTAGATCTGGAAACAGAGTAAATTACATGTACTTTATTATTACTTTTTAGTCTTTGTATAGACTATAATTATTGTGCATTGTTGCGATCTATGTCATGATTTGTTAAAATAAGTCAACTAAAAAATGAATACACACGTGAAGCAAAAGAACGCTACCTGTCGCCCTCCTGTGGTGAGTTGCATGTATTACACTGTCATATCTTCATCTTGCTTTTAGGGAGTTGAACACAGTTATTTCAGTAGGCCTACTTAACTTTGCCAGATCATCACACTGTTCGGATGTGGGATATTCCTACTTGACGACATCATCGGATGTTTGGAAAATTATGTAAAAAGAAACAAAATGACAATGCTAGCATATGTTTAGATGTAGCACAGGTGTGCAATAAACAGAAGTCTGCTTAACGCGTCTTACGCTTTTCTTATGTAATGCAGGAACTTTCACTCAATAATGTATTTTATTCACATAAAACTTTATGATAAACTATGTATTTCTGGGTGCCACCCTGTTTGTGTGTCATAAACCTGCATATCTCAGCAAAACCGCATTTGGAAATTTCTGCTAAAGAACTCCAACATCAAGCGGATTTAAAGTGGGACCACTTTCTTAGTAGGAAGTTAGAAATTCTGACTTTTTTAAATTGAACACAGTGGAAAGTTATTTGTTAATCTTTTCAAATGTAGATCAAAGTACATCAAACTATTGCATTTTTAATAATATGTACCTTTTTAGATGTGTGTCTGGCATCATACAGACATTACTTATGGCACCCATGCAGTATGCAAACCTCTGTGAGCTGAATTTTAATGTTTATGACTGCAGTTGTTACAAGCAGTCTTACTCTTCTCCCATTTGCCATTCATCAGTGCTTTATGTACATTGCAAGAAAAAGCAAAACCAAGACAAATGTATGTGTCAGGCAGAGATTTGCATTGGTTTGCCTTAAAAACTATACAAGTGTTATGAGGCATTTAAAGAACAAGGCAGAAATGGTACATAAAGACATTCAAATCTTTAAAAAGATGTAAACTTTTTTTGGTAGTTGTTGAGGAAATCTACAGTATAGAGTAAAACCACAGATTAGCAGATATCAGTGTGTGTGAGGAGCAGGTCATCAGGTCATTTGAAACCCCTAAAAGGACATGGTTTCTGGAAAAAATAATAGATGAGAGAAACAATATATGCCTATTTCAAAACTTTCACATTCTCTCGAAAAACTTGCGTTCCCTTAAGAAACTTTGCGTTCGCTCGCAAAACCTTTGTGTTCCCACAAGAAACTTTACAGAGAAACTTTATGTTTGCAAAAAAAAATGTTTGCGTTTCCCCAAGAAACTTTAACATTTGCATTCGCTGAGAAACTTCCCATTCCCTCACAAAAGTTTATAGCTCAAAAAATTTACCTTTCTCAGGCATTGATATGGAGCCTCTAAGGGAACAAAATATGAGACAGAAGGAAAAATAAGTCAGTCTCTCTCGCAAATGTTTTGCCTTCCCCTGTGTTCCCTCAAACTGTGATTTCACAAGTCATGTGATTTCAGTAATCGAGGCTTCGTTACATCATAAGTGTTTTGAAATTTCAATGTTTCACCACTGGGGGGCGTGACTTTGGCAGTTTGATACGCGCTCCGAACCACTGATTCGAAACAAAAGATTTGTAAAGCTTCGAAGCTTCATGAAGCAGTGTTTTGAAATCACCCATCACTAGATATTGTTGAATAAAGTCGTTATTTAGTTTTTTTGGCGCACAAAAAGTATTCTCGTCACTTCATAACATTAAGGTTGAACCACTGTAGTCATATGTTTAAAATACATCTTATAGCTTTATGTGTATTGAAAGTGTCAATTGTCTTGCTGGCTTCACTGAGCCATCGGGTTTTATGAAAAATATCTTAATTTGTGTTCCCAAGATCAACGAAGGTCTTACAGTTTTGGAACGACATGAGGGTGAGTAATTAAAGACAGAATTTTCATTTTAGGGTGATTAAATTTTCATTTAATCACTGTTGGGAACCAATATCTTTAGCAGATGCTTTCACACGTATGTTTCCAGCCTCCTCCAAGAGTTTTTTTTTCTTTCTTCTTCTTCTTTTAAGATTCTCATTTGCATATTCTTTTAACACCAAGGAGCAAGTTTGCAAGCTATTCATTGCACCTCTTGGCCTATTTGAATAGTTAAATCAAGATTTGATTGCCAAATGTGGTTGTCCTGCTCATGAGACAAGTGGCAAGAAATGATCAGAACCAATGATATAAAACAATGCATTTTTTAAATTCCCTGTTCTTTGCTCTGTTATATCAGGCATTGCTTAAAGCACAGGTTCATTTGTTTTCAGTAGTTTGTAATATGTACAATCAAAATTACTTTTCCACACACACACACACACACAATAAAAACGTTCACATAGTTAAGTTAACATGCTTTCATCCGAGTCGTCCACTGGCAACATGGAGATTTGTTCCTTTATGGCAGTGTGGCATGTTATTTTTAGCATATCTGTTTGTTATACTGTAGTCTGTGAATAACACCTGGGGTCAGTCAGAGAGAGGGAGGGGCTCGAGGGGGTTAATGCTGCTTTCTGTACAAAGGTTTCTTACAACTCTAGAAACAGACATTCACTCATCCTCTGAGGACTGCGCAGCGGAGCACCAGACGAGTGACATCCAAAGGTTTGCACATCTTATTACTTTTTTTGTTTATTTGTAGTGATTTTTTGTTCATTAATGTCTGATCATAAACTTTTCAAGCTTTATTCTGTCTGTTTGAATGACACCATGACATACTATTTAAAAATAACCTCATGATTTTGAGTCTCTTTTTTAACATGAAAGGGCATATATTGTGAGGACTCATTTAATATCATTTTTATAATTTAGCATTTATTTAATAATATAGTTTAATAATTAAATTAAATTAAATATACTAACTATAGGGTATCATATTTGGCCTATACTAGTTGTAAGAGCTTTTTTATTCATTATGTCATTTTAATTATTGTCTAAAAAATTCCCCTGAAATGATCAACCATAAACATCCCATTTTCATTCAATCCAAGAGTTGCACAAATATTCAGACACTTAAAACTCTGTAGAGCATTAAATCAATTATCAAAGTACTGTTGCTGAAGTTGTTTCAGTTACATTTTCAGTTATTGCTGCTTATCGGTACAATAACTTTTGTCTCTTTTCAGTCACTATGCTGTACTTTCTTAGCTTCATTCTGCTTCTGGGTGAGACACACATATACACAAACAAATCCTTCTATTTAACAATTATACACTCTGTGTATTGTGACTCCCCTCAACTTTTTGTATTTTTTCAAACAGACTGTGTAGAAAATGCAGCTGTCAGTACAACCAATAACGCTATGGTGAGGTTGGTGAATGGTGTTAATGAATGTTCTGGAAGGGTCGAGATTTACAATGATGACTGGGGCACCGTTTGTGATGAAGGGCTGGATGAAATCGAAGGCGAAATGATCTGCATAGAAGCAGGTTGCAGTTCTCTCATATCCATAAAGCGTGGTGCTTTGTTTGGCGAGGGTTCGGGACCATTACTGACGGATGACCTGAACTGTTTCGGGAATGAGAGCTCGGTGCTCAACTGTGAATGGGATAACCACACCGAAGCATGTGACCACACGAAAGACGTTGGAGTTGTCTGTGGCTGTAGGTTACATTCACATTGTTATCTAAATCATATATTATTCCAACACTCTTAAATAAAAAGGTTCCAAAAGAGAGATTTCTAGAGATGCAAAATGAGAACTATTTTGGGTTTCCTACAGAATCTTTTGTGTGAAGAATATTTTATTAATTTAAAGAACCTTATTCCATATTAAAGAACATTTTATGCATTGGAAAGGTTCCATGGATGTTAAAAGTCATGGAACCATCAATGCCTACAAAGAACATTTATTTTTAAGAGTGAAAGAACTTACATATTGTTTCATTGTTTCATAGCCATCATAAGGTTTCAAGATGGCAGTGACATGTGTTCAGGGAGAGTGGAAATTTTCCACAACAGAGAGTGGGGAACGGTCTGTGACACCACCTGGGATTTCATGGACGCATTGGTGGCATGCATAGAAGGTGGCTGTGGAAGTCCAGTGGCTTTATACTACAACGCTTATTTCAAGCAGGGATCGGGTAAAATATGGATGGATGGCATCAGCTGCAAGGGCCGTGAGACTTCATTGAAAAATTGTGTGTTTAGCGGTTGGGGATTGAGTACCTGTACACATGCGGATGATGCTGGAGTCACCTGTTCAGGTGAATATTCCCACTTGAGTCTAAAATGAAAGTAAAGAAATACACTATATGTTTACATGCACTGATTTTCATCAATCCAAGACTACGTTCACACTTTTTGGGATTGATAAACAGATTTACCTAAAGGTTGTAAGTCTCGAAATATCCCGTTCATACAGCAACTATACAGTAGCATCTCAAATACTGAAATATGACAAGAGTCTACTCAAGCTGTGAGTTAATCTGTCAAATCTTCAGTAACCGTGGTTGTGAGTCCTGAAAATGTACAGGTGCGAGTACAGTTATAGAATGCGGTTGTCACTCTCCTGTAAATACCGAAATGTGTGTGAATGTAACTGTATTAAGGACTCAAATACAGAAATGACAACCATAGTTTATTCCTGCATGAATGTGGCCTAAATGAATCCAGTCCGATTTCAGATTCTTGCTTATATGAACACTAAACTTTGCATTCCCATTAGACTTGGCGGGTTTGTTTTCAGGCAGACCATTAAAGAATGCAACACGCACATCTCCCATTTCCAATTTTGTGTGCCTTAAAGGGATAGTTCTCCCAAAAATGAAAATAACCCCATAATTTACTCACCCTCAAGACATATGACTTTCTTCCTTCAGCTAAACACAATCAGAGTTATAGTAAAAATACCTGGCTCATCCAAGCTTTATAATGGGAGTGATTGTAGGATGAGTTTTTGAAGTCCAAAAAAGTGCATCTATCGATCATAAAATGTACTCCACGCAGCCTTCTGAAGCAAACTGATGCATTTGTCTTAGACAAAATCCTTATTCAAAACTTTATAAAGTAAAATACTGAGCGTCCAGTGCAACAACCATATGCATTCGACTTACATCCAAAAAGCGTCAACTTCCACGATGTAGTAAACGATGACAAGACGCACTATGCGTTATAACATTGCGTAGTACGTCATGCCGTAGCATAGAACATCATGGCATTGTGTACTACATCACGGAAGATAATGCCTTTTGGATGCAAGTCGAATGCATATGGCTGTTGCACCGGAAGCTCGGATAGCTTGAGGGTGAGTAAATTATGGGGTAATTTTGGGGTGATCTAACCCTTTAAGCATCAGACGTTCAGTCAGCGGCCCATCATCTTGACATCTGAGCCTGAGACTACATTAAGATTAACTTTTTGTTTACATGTGTATTCGGGTATTCAGAAGAAAACTTCAGTGCATGCGCAGTAATATGTCACTGGAGCTACCATCAGTATAATAGTCGTTTTTTTGCCTTAATGGCATTCCTCCACTGAGCAGCTCGTAACACGTAAGCAAACATATGCACATTCATAAGACATAAACAGAGATCTCATTATAAAAGACTGGTAAACATGAACTCAAATTGTTTTTGAAACCTATTGAGAAGATAGTTGTATTCAAGTGTTCACATGCTAAGATTTTCAGGTCAACACCACCCCTTTCAATCCAATTGAAATGTAATTCGGATCGAGCTCAGCTGGATCAATTGAGGTGTTTACATGAAGGCTTTTCTATCTGTGACTAACAGATTATTTGAGTGCATGTAAACATAGCAACTGTAAGCTCATGCTGGTAGAGCATTTTACTCACAAACGTCCTCCTTTCTCTTCTTTAGAGATTAGGCTTATAGATGGAGATAACTCTTGCTCCGGGAGGGTGGAGGTCCTCTATGAAGGTTATGGATGGGGAACGGTTTGCGATGATGGTTGGAATCTGTTGGGTGGAGATGTGATCTGCAAACAGGTCAATTGCGGGAGTGCACTGAGTGTCGTGGGTGGATCTTTTTTTAATAAGGGTTCAGGTAGTATATGGGTGTATGATACCGCATGTTCTGGGACTGAAATGTCTCTGAAAAGCTGCATTTCAGGGACCAAGAGTAAACTGTTTCCACACAACAATGATGCAGGAGTGATCTGCAGAGGTAAGTGTGAACAACAAATGATTATGTGAAGATTGCACGTCAACTGTAACGTGAATTAATCTGAATTATTCTCTTTTCAGAGGCCAAACTGGTAAATGGCACAAACATTTGTTCTGGCACAGTACAGATTCGTTATAGTGGAGATTGGGGCACAGTATGTGACAACAATTGGGATCTACTGGACGGTCTTGTGCTGTGTCGAGAGCTCGGCTGTGGTCCACTTACAGGGACATACACTGGAGCTTATTTCGGGATCGGTTCAGGTAACATATTGATGGATAATTTACTGTGTACCGGGAGTGAGTCCTCACTGGAGGAGTGTCAATTCTCTGGCTTGGTAGACAGCCTCTGTACACATTCTCAGGATGCAGGAGTCATCTGCGGAGGTAAATTCAAACAAGAAGAGGTCTGAAATGAACAAATGTGATTATTTACACACTTATGTTGCACTGCCCTGAAAACATCTAATTTTGTTGTAAGAATTGGACCATGTTGAAACTTGCACATTTTAGGGTTAGTTGTCACTCTTTTCACTCTTTTCTGAACATAGGTCTATTTCTGAAAGTCAATTTCTGAATAGACTCAAAACTTTAAAGTTTTGACTACTAAAAAGCTTATTGACATTTCTAATGTTATGGACCTTTTGCATATTTTGTGGTTGTCGTGACAACCAGCTGTGACATGAAATGTATAAAAGTAATATGTAAACAGTGTACAGTTATTCTATGCATGTTGTCTGAGATATGTACTTACTCTGTCTCTCAGAAGTGAGATTGGTAAATGGAGGCAGCAGTTGTTCTGGAAGGGTTGAGGTTCTTAGAGACAATCAGTGGGGAACTGTTTGTGGAGACAGCTGGGATATGGCTGATGCTGAAGTTGTCTGCAGAGAGCTGGGGTGTGGAACTCCGGTAGAGATAAAAACAGACGGCTATTTTGGAAGTGGTATGGGACCAATATGGATGGATGATGTTAAATGTACAGGCACTGAGACCTCAGTGAAGAACTGCAGATCAAACGGATGGGGAGAACACAACTGTGTGCACGCAAAAGATGCAGGTGTCATCTGCCGAGGTAAAATAGAACTTTTTGCATGTATATGTTACCAAAATATATACCCATTAAAGGGCCCTATTGACTTTTCTGGGGTTCTCAAGTGTCATCATAGTTGGATAAACTTTTATAGTGGTGAACAGAATCTACAATATAATTTTTGCATTCCAATTTGCCCCAATAGCAACAAATCGAGATGTTGGTCCCTATTAGAAACTCTCACACAGCAGCATTAACTAGTTTTATGCACTGTAAAAAAAATCCCAGTAAAATTTACGGTAAAAAACCGGCAGCTGCGGTTGCCAGAACTTTACTGTAAAAAATACAGTAGCAATGTAAAAAAAAATCTGTTAAATTTACGGTAAAATAACGTATTTCATTAACTGATATAATGTTAATTTACCAACCTAATGAAGTACTAATATCTGTTTTGTACCTTTATAATACACTGACAGTCACCAAACACAGTGGTGATAAGAGTCACATGATGAATCAAAGTTCATCACAAGCAGCTTTTCAACAAGCTGAGGAGGACAATACTAATATACAGAAGGTGCACACAGTGTCATTCACACACACACTAAACATCATCATGGTAACATGCATGAAGTTTTAAAAATGCAATAAACATTAATGTAACAATATTAGATGTAACATAAAACCCTAATGTACATAACTGATTAGAAAAAAAATTAGAAAAACTAAGAAGAAACAGAGTTATTTCAACGAAAATATATCAAATGTGAAGTGTCACGCAGGGAATTGTGGGAATGTCAATTTACGTTTTTTCACTGTAAATTTTACAATGAATTGTTATTTTTCACTTCCAAAAACTGTGAATTCAACGGTATTTTACCGTAAAATTACATTAAATGTACCGTTAGATCTATTACAGTTATTCACCGTATATAGTACGGAAACTTTCTGTAAACCAATTGACAGTTTTTCACCGCAGCATTTTTACAGTCTTTTACTGTTAAAATCACGGTCATTTTTTACAGTGTGTAATTTAATGCTAAAGTAATTAAACACAAAGTATAGTGTTATAAATGTATGTTACATTTAAAAAAAAATGAAAATATAAAAGCATTTTACAATGGTAATAACTGGAAACGCATCATCACAGTCTGTGAAAATATTTTATCACTTTAATTAGGGGTCTAAATATTTACTTTGACAGCTGTTTGAAAATCGCAATTGCGACTGGATCTTGAAGGAAATGGATTATTTTGGAACAATTCATAACATACAACTTTGATGTTAGCCTAAAAAAAAGCCTGGGAATGCTAACGGATATCTACAGACCCTGTCAGTAAAAAGTCCATAAGCAAAAATGGTTACACTTTATTTTGATGGCCCCATTTAGACATCAAAATAAAGTGTAGTGGGAAAAAAACGTATTGAATTCTTTTACAAATACATTGAATTATAATTGTCAGATGGACATATCATGCATTTTTACACCTCTATTATACGTAGACACAACAGGAACTCTTCTGACTTCTTTCTAGAGGTGAAGCTGGTTAACACGAACAACACCTGTCAGGGCACAGTGCAGGTGTTTCATGATGGCCGCTGGGGGACAGTGTGCCACAACAGCTGGGATATCGCAGATGGTTTAGTACTCTGTAGAGAGCTGGGCTGTGGTGGAAATGCAGAGCCATTGACAAATGCCCATTTTGGGACCGGTGAGGGGCCGATATGGATGGATTCCCTAAGATGCAGTGGAGATGAGTCAAACCTCAGGAACTGCCAATTTGATGGATGGGGAAACCATCAATGCATTCATGCATATGATGCAGGAATCATCTGCAGAGGTGTGTCCATGTCCATGCATTTGCAAATATTAAGCAAGAAAATGTATTTCTCTGTTAAACATTAAATGATAAACTAAAACAATACAGCATCATCATAGGGGAAAACAACAAATATAAAACAAAATGCTTGAAAAGTTATCTTTTTTGATTTATCAGATTTTATCACCATATTAAGGTTTGCTATCTCCTTTACAGAGATTAGAAATGTGCTCAGGATTAAGGTGAATGCTGACTCAATCAACCCCAACGAACCTTCACACTTGACAAAACTACTGGACAAAGTAATGAATGTTCCTAATTCAATTATCTTTTTTTTCACTTTTCTGTTATTGCCACTGAGTGTCTGTGATCTCTTTCATCTGAATTGCACAGATTAAAAAAGAGGTTGAAAAGAATGGAAATTTCTCAGTCAAGTGGAGAGCTCAACCGAATGGGCAAGTGTTTCAGGAACAGAAATTATTTGATCCCTGAAAGGTTTGTAAACTCCTTCTGAATGGGCTTTTAATGATGTAACGTGCATTTCAGGGCTCTATTCAAATAGTTAAATGCTTTTGTTTCTGTTTTTCCACAGAAGCCAAATTACCTTTCATGACAAATTCAAGAGAACAGCAGAATCATCCAGATGATGAAAAAATTTTAAGTGTTTGTATACTAAAAAAGGGTTAATACATTTCACAACAAAATAAAGCATAGCATAAAGAACATCATTGTTTAGGTTGCAGCAGATTAAAGTCAGTTAAGGTTTGTCAGTTTGAAGGCATTCATCATTGGTTGGAGATGAAAGGAAAATAAAACTGTAAAACTGATTTTCTTTACACGTTAAATGTTTATTAGCTTTCTGATGCAAAATATATATTAATACAACATAACCTCCTAATATATTTAAATATTCTACTATTTAAGATAAATATGTATTCATTTGGTGTTACATAAATTTAAAGCCGATTAATCAAGTGTCACATAAATTAATTTTTTTTTTTTTTTTTTTTTTTTTGAAATACAATTCTTGTCTACATTATTTAACTTTGGTCTTTCTCTCTTCCTGACACTATAGGAAGCACCAGTACATTAATTTCCATGTATACAATATACATAATTATAGTGTTTAAAAGTGCTGTAGATATAAGGAATCTCTATAACACTTTACAATAAGGTCTCATTTGTTAATATTTGCTAATAAAAATACAACTCGTCCCCTTGGAATTATAAGGTTCTATCTGCGTTCTGAGCAGTTTTGAGATACCGAGCTTCAAAGTTTTTGCTTTCTATATAGCAAAAACTATATGGGGAACAAGTTTCTTTCAAACATGAAAATGACAGGGAGCCTAAATGTATTTTAAATGTACAATATCAAAATCCTCTCAAATTTGTAAATGGGGATTTTTGGAACGGGTCAAATGCAGATAGAACCTTCTAATTCATTCTAATTTATTTCATATTCTAAATTAATATTTTTTTTTGTTCAGGTTAAGCATAAAAGGCAGTGCTAAATATTTTGTCCAGGGCAGATGTTAAATTTAGGTATATGATGGGTAATTTAACAGATTATTGCAGAAGTTTAATTTTCCCTTTGTATAGACAGAAAGCAGCTACTGTAATACATCTGAGCAGGACTTTATTCCACAGAAAGTGGAACAGGTAAAATGGCTTTCTCTCTAGACATCAGTATGGCTGAAATAACATGCTAACATTTATTGTTGTAATCAAGATCCCATCAATTAAAAGAAGACATTTTAAGACTGCAAGAAAACAAACAATGCTTCAGCAGAGTTGTTTAACAAAGTTTAATAAACATTGAAAAATGTTTCACTGACTATTTATAATTAAAAATATTATACATTTAAAATATTTAAATTCCTTCAACTATGCAACAACTCAGTTTTTACCAACAAAGTAAAATTTAACATTTCATCTCACTTAATCTAGTATACACTTTAATCCAGTATTCCATAGGGCAGAGATTTATAACCATACATCTCAATTCAAGTACACAGGATGGATCAAGGTTAAAACATAACCTAATATATACATAACTTTCCCTCATATGACAAAGACGTGACTGGAAATAAGCAAATAGACAACAAAATCTGAACCTATCCTCTTAACTAACGCTGAAAATAACTCCTCAGCAACAGATACAGCAAAACACACAAAAAGACTGTAATTCCCTGGAATTTGGGCTGCTGTCATTGACAAGATCATAAATAAAATAGTCAATCATGAGGTTTCTAATAAACACCGTGTTGTGTGAAATTATTTAGTCTTCTCTTCACCGATTAAAGGTGCTCTAAGTGATGTCACACGTTTTTAGGCCAAAACATTTTTTGTCACTTACAGCAAACATCTCCTCACTATCCACTAGCTGCCTGTCCCCTGAACACACTGTAAAAAAAAAAATGCGGTCTCTGTAGTCGCCACAAGCTCCGAAAACGGCAACAAAAACAAACTGGTGCAGCCTGGACCACGAAACATAATAAACATGCTCCAGCCAATAACCGACAAGAATGATTTTAAATGCGCGTTCATGACTGTTTCAGGAAGCACGGAGGGGAGGGGAGGGGGAGGAGGAGGAGGAGGGAGGGTCTAGCTAGCCTCTGTTTTGTTTGACAACACTTTGAACGTCAACAGGAAGTTACTCCACCCAGGATCACTTAGAGCACCTTTAAGCATTTTTGTGCACTCTCTTCCGCTATCGCGGTGACATGACAAAGAACGCTGATCCTGATTGGTCCTTGTTTGTGCATTCGAAGTGTTGATTGGCTCACGCAGATAGAACCTTATAGAACCAAGTTTGAATGTGACTTAGATAGAACCTTTTTATTTTCTAAAAAAAAGTACCAAAATATACACAACATAATGTAAATAAGTTGTCACAATATGAATTTGTGAATAATTCAATTTTGATAAAAATGTCAGATAGAATCTTATAATTCCAAGGGGACGAACTGTCCATTGTTTGTTCATGTTAGTTCACAGTGCATTAACTAATGATAACAAATACAACTTTTGATTTTAATAATGTATTAGTAATAGTTAAAATTAACATTAATAATACATCCTGTATAAGAATTGTTCATTCTTAGTCCATGTATCTAATGTACTTAACTAATGTTAACAAATGAAACCTTATTGTAAAGTGTTTCCGGCATCAATAAGGCACTTCTCCCTCAGGCAAATTCTGTGGGAAGGTCTGATTTGATTGACTAGCGCTCCACTTAGTTAGTGTTATTTGAGCCCTACCACATTTTTTTTTAGATTACTTTCGATTATAATTATTAATAATTAAGTGTGAAAAGAAAATAGCATTACTCCATTATAATTAGGGTTAGAGTCTGTGTTTTCTTTCCTCTCTCTCATTCAAAAAAGACCTGTGAACATAACAGTTTTATGATTAAAATATTAAATTATAATATTACATAATATTTACATACAGAGAGTACAAAACCATTTAGTTTACAAACCTGAGGCTGTTCTCTGTTTGTGAAACACCTGCTTATCAGGCTGTGTTCTCCAGTTCACACTATACTTCCCTGTGCTTTGTACCACCTTCCTTATCTGTGAAATTCAGTGAAAGCTTAATAAGAAAACACTCAAGCTACACATCACACTTATTAAGCACATAATGAACCTCACCATGTCCAAAAGATTCTTCTTGATATCTGGGTCATTGACATTGACTCCAGTCTTGGCCTTCACCACAATCCTCACCAAAACTCGTCTCACAGTTTCTGTGAAGCAAAACATTGACAGGGGCTTTAAAGGATGAAAACGGTTTGTCGTAACGGCATATTTTTGTTGCATTTGCTGGAAAACACCAGAGAACATTTGATTACGTAATACATAAAGTCTGTGAGAAACTGAAGTTGCAATAGTTTTTTCTTCCTGATTATGACGTATATCGTAGCTTCTACGAACAAGAAAAACTATAGGGCGGGACTTGATTTTGTCAAATGGGAATTGATTGGATGGTTCTGGTTTGCTATTAGTTGATCTCATGTGAGTGACAGGTTGCCCTCACGCCAATAAACACATTATCAGATAAGAGGAGGGGAAGATATTTTTTATTAAAGATTACAAGGGCATGCAAATTTAAAAAAAAACAACGATGTGCACTGATAAATCATAATTAATTCTGCGACATTCTGTAAAAAATGTGAATTGTTCATTTTGACTTCATGGTGACTTTAAGTTATACATCATTTGAGAAGCTGACTTGTAAGACGATCTTACTTTGGCAAAAAACTCCCGCATGAAGGTTATTCAAACAACTGCTCACACCCCAACCAGTAAAAGGACAATCCTGCACAGTTCGCTCATTTCCTGTACAGGCCACATTATCCATCCAAATCTGCCCGACTGAGGGAGCCAAATACGCCTTTGGCTCTGCAATTTCTCCACAGTCCAGCTCTTGACACAACACTGTAGCATCTTCTAGATCCCAACCAGTGTGACACACTGCGCCCCATTGCCCACGATACCGAATCTGAACACTGCCTTCACATGCACTGAAACCATTCACCAGCTTCACATCTGTTGAAAGAGTGGTTTTACACATAAACCCTTACAAATTGCAGCCATTTAATATTTTAAAGGTAAAACAGACAAAACCTCTTTTTAAATGCAATTTTTATCTTGAACTGCTTTTGAGAAAAAAAAAGACTAATTTATGCGAAACATAAAAAACAACAGGATATTCTTTTAGAATGACAAAAGTAAACAATAAGTAATGACATTTTTCTCTGAACTCTGCCTTCAAAGCAATTTGCAAAATGTGTCAGGCAGTTTTTTAACTCACTGTTACAAGTGACTCCAGCATCTTTTAAATGTTCACAGCTCTGTATACCCCATTTTGCTGATGTACAGTTCACCAATGAAGCCTCACTCCCAGTACATTGTGCAGCGTTCATCCATACTGGTCCTAAACCTGGTCCAAAATAAGCAGCACTATTTGCATCGATCACATTCCCACAGTCCATCTCTCTACACACCACTGCAGCATCTGACAGATCCCAGTCATCATCACACACTGTTCCCCATGATCCATTATAGAGAACCTCCACTCGTCCAGAACAGGAGTCACTGCCGTTTACCAACCTAATAAAGGCTAACATAAAAAAAAAAAAAAGATTAAAGGGATCAGAATCTTTACTCAGTAAATGCAATATTTACATAGCTTTAATCCACCTTCACAGATGACTCCAGCATCTTCAGAATGTCCACAGTTATGTATTCCCCAACCAGGTGTCCTACAGTTCTTTAGTGAGGACTCAGTGCCAACACAATTAACATCATCCATCCATATCTGTCCTGATCCTTTTCCAAAATAAGCACCTCTTTTTGCCTCTATCACATTCCCACATCCCATCTCTCTACACACCACTGCAGCATCTGACAGATCCCAGTAATCATCACACACTGTTCCCCATATTCCATTATAGAGAACCTCCACTCTTCCAGAACATGAGTCACTGCCATTCACCAACCTCAGAAAAGCTTCGACTGGAGGTCCATTTCCGAAATCTGTATTAGTAATAAAGTGTCACACAAACCCATAACATAATTCTTAACAACAAATTAAATCTTTCAAAAGTACACTAAAAATTGTGGTGTAGAAGCAATTCACTCAGACATTGCTAAATTTCACAATGAATTAAATGTGACATTTTGAAGTCGAAAGAATAAAATAGTACTTTCGTTGACAACTTCAAAAAACTATTTTTTTACATTGTTACTTTATGATACAGAAATAGAGAGATCAGTGTGTTTATGTCTGCATGTTTCTTCATACCCAACACAAGAATGAGCCACAAGAAGTGGAACATTGTGCCTGAAAGAAATAGAAAATTATGGTCACACTTTAGTTCAGCTTCCAGTTCTTACTATTAACTATGACTTTTGCCTCAAACTCCTAATTGCTTATTAATAGTTAGTGGTAGTTGTTAAGTTTATGTATATTGGGTAGGATTAAGGGATGTAGAATATGATCATGCAGAAGAAGGCATTAATATGTGCTTTATAAGTACCAATAAACAGCCAATATCCTAATATGCATGCTAATAAGCAACTATAGTGAGAACTGTACCCTAAACTAAAGTGTTACCAAAATTATCAATGTCACTGTTTTGCCTAATAAATAAGAAAAAGTCAACTTCAAGGTCTGTTCTATTGTTTAAATATAGTTTCTGCAACAACAACAAAAAAAGAGTTTGCAGAATCAGATTATAACACAAGCATCATCATCACATTTATTTTTTTGCAACTAGAAAACTGTTTCATTGTGCTTTGGTCTACAATCTTACCTAGCAGAGTTCAATTTCAAGCCAGTTGAAAAATTCAGTATCTACAAATTACACAATCAACAAAAAAGATTGAGTAAAGGAAAGTGTTTTGATAAGCATTTGAGACACATAAAATCAACTATAATTACACTATCTAATAAAAAGGCTTCATTATAAGATGTCTTTAACCTGTTAATATGTTAGTCCTTCCGGGAGCGTCTTCGTCTCTGTGATGGTGTGAGATCAAGTTTCCAGGTGATTTTATTTGAATGTAGAAGCTGCCTTCTTGTCTCCTCCCTTCAGATGCCTTTACAAGACAATGATCAACATCACAAAGAAAGCTCTCTGCAACAGTCCATATTCAGAGTCATTGAGAATGCAACCTAAATGCTCAATTAGTCTTGAAACCAAGAGTGAATTTCTCATTGGCAATACATTGCAGAAACACTGTTTGATGTAAGAACAACATTCAATGTGTGTTTTCATGCCACAATTTGGTTTCAATGCAAATCAATCCACACAAATATTTGGGAATTATGGAAATGCTCTGCTCTGTGTAAAGGAGATCTGTCAGTATTCAAATATCTTGATGATATATTTTTGGTGGGCCAGTTTCATGGAACTTCCTTTACATTTTCTTTTTTGTTGGTTTGTTGTTTGTTTTTTTTTTTTTTTTTTTTTTTTTGGACCAGTTTCATGTAAACTCCCGTGAAAAGACATGCAAAGCACATGAAAACGAAATGTCAAAAATTACAAACACTAGAAGTCTACATTTGTTTGTATTTCCATGGACAACCTGATCAACCCCTCTGTCAAGAATACGACCTCTGTGGCTCCCTCCGATCACCACCTGAGGGCGCCGTCACCTGAGTATTAACCATTCCCGGACTACATTTCCCATACTCCATCCCTGGACTGATTACACCACCACCTGTTCCAAATCACCCTGGACTATAAAAGACCCTCTGACCCACAATGCTTTGCGAAGTCTTGTTTTGCCACGGCTAAAATTTCTGAGCGTTTACCCCTGTTTATTGTCTCTTGTGTATGACCTTGGACTGCCTTGTAGTGATGGGCAGATCGAGGCTTCATGAAACACTGAAGCAGTTGAATCAAATGTGCCTTAATGATTCGAGGCTTCGAAACAATCTGACACCCGTCTCCACGGTGACCCCTAGTGGTCAGAGCAGTGCAAATGCAACAAAACTCAGGCTAAACATGCATTAAAAATACACTTTAACAAATGTATTGCAAAAGTTTTATTTAAAGTAAATCAATTAAATGGAATTAACTAATCATCTAATAAGATTAAATATAGAGTGTCTGTATAATTTGTGTTCTTTTATCAATTTTAAAGGCTTGTTTCTCTGTTCCATGGCTCAAGCTAAACAGGCCAATAAGAGATTAATAGCTACCATTATTCATTTTAATTATTCTAATGTATAATTAAAACATGTACAACTGTATAAAACTGATCGGAGATCAGGTAAAACCATAGGGTAAAGCCCTAGACACTTGTTCAATAGTTCTCAGTGAATCTGCATGATTCATGGGCTCACTTTATCATCGCCCTCTGTTGGTGAACCATTGAAATTTCGAACTGTTTCGAAACAGTGATGACGTGATGAAGCCTCGTTTACTAAAATCACGTGACTTTGGCAGTTTGATACACGCTCCGAATCACTGATTCGAAACAAAAAGATTCATGAAGCTTCGGAGCTTCATGAAGCAGTGTTTTGAAATCGGCCATCACTACTGCCTTGTTTACTCTGCCTCTGCCCGCTGCCTGCCTTGTGTGATTACTGCCTGCTTACTGGTTTACTCTGTCTTGCCTGCCGCCTGCCCTGATTGTCTGCCTGTCCCTGACTCTGATTACGTCTTGCCTGGGATACTGTCTCTGCTGTTGCCTGACCCCTGCCTGTACGACCACGATTGTTGCACATGGATCTCTCTGAGTCTTCCTCGTTACACCCTCATACGAGCAAAGTTCACATGTACAAGATGAAGTATTGAAATGGAATAAGTTTACCCATCAGATGCAATAAAAACAGTTCCTTTACTAAATACTCTATATATGCTTGGTTAAAAACATGTTCACAAAGCAAGTGTCAGAGAGTCTGTTACTTACTAAGTTTATGTTATATCCCTATAAACAAATGCATCAGAGTTTTTCTTGGGGAGTTTGCATATTTTTCAGGTTTAAATAGTAATTTGATTATGCACAGGTACTGTGTGACTATGTATTGACTATGCACAGGTACAAGATGTTTTGTTAATCAAATGTGGATCCCAAAGTTATTTTTATGGATGGACAAAAAAATGCACACATAGGTGGAAATTCACATATGGCAGAACCAGCAGGTGTTCAGGCTATAGAGTGGCTGTTAACAAGAGGAAAGCAGTCGGTTTAACTGTCACACGTCTCACCTTTCAAGCAGACGACCGTCTAACCAGGTATTACCACAAAATCATTAGCATATCCATATATATCCATATATATATATATATATATATATATATATATATATATATATATATATATATATATATATATATATATATATATCATCAGTGTGTGTTTTTTTATGTACTTTTGCATTTATGTAATGGGCTGTTTCAAATATTATTTTTTAATAATATTTTTGTCTTACATTTACACTGACAGTCCACACTTGGGATGTTTTAGAGTCATTTTAAATGAGTCATTTTACATTTTACTTTAATTTACAGTGTCTTTTTTACACATTAAATGTGCTTACTATGGTAAGCATAATGGTAACAGCAAATTATGCATAATTCCAATTAACCCTAAGCCCAACCCTACTCTTAACCCTATGTTAAGTACATGTTGTCAATTAATATTACTCAGTACTTAAATGTATAATTACACTGTAATAAGGGCACTTTCAAATGAAGGGTAGCCAGTACATTTAACTGTAAACACTGCATTTGTGTGATACATTATTATTATTTAAGGTACCGTAGAAGATGATTAAATGTTCCAATTCCTTTATGCTTTTATTCATTTTTGCTGATATTTAAGAACCACATTATGGTTATCTAATATGAAATTTATTTACAGCGAATATGTTGTGGTCTGTGCAACTCTTTCTGCTTCTGGGTAAGGAGACCAACATACTGACACAAAACATAACCTCATATATTCTTCTGTCTGATGACCAATAATAATTTCTGAATTAAGAGCTCATAGAAAAATGTATCTGCATCTGTAACTCTCTAACATGCACAGGCTGCACAACTGTCACTATTGGAACTGACATCAGATTGGTGAATGGTGACTGGTGTTCTGGACGAGTGGAGGTTCTCTATAATGGAACATGGGGAACAGTGTGTGATGATGGCTGGGATCTGTCAGATGCTGCAGTGGTGTGTAGAGAGATGGGATGTGGGAATGTGATAGAGGCAAAGAGTTCTGCTTATTTTGGACAAGGATCAGGAAAGATATGGATGGATGATGTAAATTGCATTGGCACCGAGTCCTCACTAAAGAACTGTAGGACTCCTGGATGGGGAATACATAACTGTGGACATTCTGAAGATGCTGGAGTCATCTGCAACTGTGAGTTTAAAATATTCATAATGGAAATACAAATTTATATATTGTTAATTTTTCTTTTTTAAGGAATGGTCATAGGGAGATAGATATACAGTAAGAAATTATGAATTAAAGAAGGTATTGTTCATTCAAATGCCATATGTCATTGCTCTTTTTCTAATAAGAGAAGGTACACAAATATGGGTGAGAAAAAAAAACAGCAACTTACTTGTGTATTTATATTATTTGTGTGGATAGTATCTGTCAGGTTGGTGAATGGCAGTCACTCCTGTTCTGGACGAGTGGAGGTTCTCTATAATGGAACATGGGGAACAGTGTGTGATGATGACTGGGATCTGTCAGATGCTGCAGTGGTGTGTAGAGAGATGGACTGTGGGAATGTGATAGAGACAAAGAGTAAAGCTTATTTTGGACAAGGATCAGGACAGATATGGATGGATGATGTTCAATGCACTGGTACTGAGTCCTCACTAAAGAACTGTTGGACACGTGGATGGGGAATACATGACTGTAGCCATCAAGAAGATACTGGAGTCATCTGCCAATGTAAGACAAAATATTCAAAGAATTTAAATGTCAAGTATTTAAGATTTTTTGATAACACTTTACAATAAGGTTTCATTTGTTAGCATAGATAATGTATTATCTAACATGAACTAACCGTGGGCAATACATTTGTTACTGTATTTGTTAATTTGTTGTTCATTGTACGTTCATGTCAGTTCACAGTGTGTTAACTAATATTAACAAATACAACTCTTGATTTTAATAATGCATTAGTAAATGCTGAAATTAAAATTAACAAAGATTAGTAAATGCTATAGAATTGCAGTTAATTATTAGTTCATGTTAACTAATGTTGTTAACTAATGTTAACAAATGAACCTTATTGTAAAGTGTTACTGATTTTTTTGTTAAAATACATTCTTCTAACCCAGTTTATTGTTGATTTACTACTATTAGTATGTCATTTGTGTGTTTATCTCCTCCAAAAGTGTAAACATTGGGTCCCCCAGGCACCATCTAAACACAGAGAGCCGTCCAGCTCTACCTATAGCGAGAGTTTTTGAGTATGACTACTGTAAAAGACTATGCTAGAGGGTGGGACCATAGCTGACGTGTTACATGGGAAAAGACATTCAGCTTTGGGTACAAGACTGCAAGCCAAATTTTGCTGCATTTAGACCTTCAGAGATTAAATGGGTCTTGAACAATCAAAGCGAACGGGGCATTGTGATGTTATTTTCAATGGGCACTGCAATGCACCTGTTCATAAAAAATAAATGTACCACTTTGTAAGGTTTACTTTAATGTGTCCGTTGTGTCGACAGCCTTAAACAGTTGTGGCACGTCATGTTAAAAAATGAGCCGGTGGACGGGTTTATTGTACTGTACTGTTTATTGTAATTGTATTGTATACTGTATTTACTGACTAAGCAATTTCTATGTTTAGGCTTGGTCAGGCACAGTGACCATTATTTAACATTTAAATATATTTACATGTGCCCTTTGCATTCTTTAGTATTATTTGTCTCTTTGTTGATTCATTATTATTCATCAATCTTTTTTTCAGCTGTTACTGACATCAGCAGCACCTATACAACAGTCAGACCAGAGACAACTTCAGCTAGTAATGTATTCTGATCCCTCTGGCTCCTCCACTGCCAACCACACTCCTGACCGCATTGCTTTTACAATATTTCAAAAATCTTTTTCATTCTGATGCTACTAATCTATACTGTGTTTAAAGATGCTGTGTGTAGGAATAGTCATGTATTAATTGCATTTCTGCTCAGAAAATCAAAAGGATATGCCATTTATGCGTGCTCCCTATAGCCTTTTTTCCCTTCTATGACATGAAACAAATGCTTATGCAATGTTCAAGACAATGCCAAAAGAGCAATTATGTACTGTAAGTGTAATGTCAATGTATTTGTTAATTTGTTGTTCAATGCAAAGAAAAAGGATTCATTCAAACTACTGTTTCACAGCCAGATATATAGTCTATAGTCTCAAATATGCTTTATAATCAAACTAATCATAATTAATTTTAAAACTGTCATCATGATGCCGGTGAACATAACCACATTGCACGAGCAAATGATTTCTTTAATGTTGCTTTCTCAACCCTGTCATTTTTGTTGTGTGCTTTTATTTTGTTATTGAGAGGAAAGCACACAGCAGCACACATTTACATATTCATCCAAACAATACTCTCAGCAGTGTAGATAGTATCGGGGCGTTCTTTAACATTATATCACTGCAAAAGTATTTCCTACTTCCTTTTAGTTCTAAAAATGAAAAAGAACTTAGTCATGAGTATATCGGGGCCTTGAATCATGTTTAATCTTGAAAGGTTTACATAACTCCTTTAACACTGTGAATTATTGCAGACTTGTAGTTGCTTTAAGGCTGTTTCCTATTGAAGTGACAATTTTTTGAAAACTTTCACTCACATACTGTGTTCATAACAGAATGTTCAAAATTAATAAAACACGGTAAAAATGGAAATGAGGACTTTTTGATATTGATTATTTTCTATAGTTTTGTCTGACCCTGCCGAATTTTCATTGCAGTTCTGTTTTATTATTGTTTTCATGCTGATTTCTATCACTGCAGGTTTAAATATAACGCTGCAGAAAGGATGTGATGTAAGTTGAGTTTCTGTATATATATATTTATTCTTGATGGTTCTGTGCACAAACTACATTTTGCTTGCTGCTAATGTTTTAAAACATGATTAAAATCATTTGCTCAATTGTGATTTCAGAGTCAGACCTCAAGAGGATGCTTTCAAAATCTTCTTGATCAGATAGAGAACATTACAGCTCAAGTGCTTTCTGTGACTGTAAGAGAAAGAGAAAAAGGATAAAATAATCAAATCTGTATCGGTTTATTGATATAGTTATGTCACTTTCTTGACATTTATAGTAACTGTATTCATTGATCAATAAATTAGGATGTGACCAGCATTTTGACTATGGCCTTCAACGCTTCAGAGAAGATTTTAGCGACATCATCATCATCATCAGCCAACACAACTGAACTAATCTCCTACGGAAACCGCATGTTAAAAGCCAGCGAGATACTCATATCTACATTGGTGAAGCCGACAGACACAAATGACAGTGTCAGTTTTACTCTTGCTGCTGTAGGTGAGTGGAGAAACCGTTATCAATGATGATGAATCTGAGATTATATATGATGTCAGGGACTTCGCAGTATATAGAGCAGGTAGGATCACAGGTGACAGACAGCAACAATGATAAATCCAGCTACAGTAACTATATAATTGAGTATGAGCAACACATTTTTTAACTGAGAAAAGAAAACACTGGCTGTATCTTTTGTTTCTGATTTGTTTCATTATTCTGAGGTCAGTATTTTGGTGCAAATTCATCATTTGGTAGAAATGTCCTGAAAATCCTAATCCTGAAAATCCCTGAAAAAATAAATTGCAATATTAAACAAGAATATTTTAAGAATATTTGCTGCCTTGAGAATAGAACAATCAACATTCACAATTTACCAAACATTTACTAAACTCTCAAATGATAAAAATAGAAAGTCAGATTTCAGAAAGGCAGTTCATGGTAATAGTCAATAAGTGTTTGATTTTTTCATTCAAACTACATCACAGTTGAAGAGACCCACCTATAGTGAATATTCATTTTATATATTTGTCATTTGTGCAAAATTGTATTTTCATAATAAAAAAAAGATAAATATAATTAAATAAATTAACATAGCACATAACTACTGCTTTATTTTTAATCAGAGGGACAAGTCTTCATGGTTGGACGAAATGTCACCTTACATAAAATCCCTCGACTTGACACGACAAATTCTTCTGTGGACATCGATCTCATTGGGATCGCCAAGAATAACATTGAAAGTATTTGAAATCATTTGATTAAATTTAAAGAGATGTCATGCCATCACCACTTAACCACATTTATTTATTGATTGATTGATATTTCTTGTTTTTAACAGTATTGTATGTAAGCTTTTGTTTCTGTCACACAGGATCAGCTTCTGTGGCATTCATGAGCTACAACACAATGGAGAATCTACTGAAGCCAAACTTATTCAACACACCAAATGACACAAATAAAACCATGATCTCCACTGTGATCTCAGCTACTCTTCCCAAAACCAACAACACTGAACTCACCAAACCAGTCAACTTCACCCTCAAACACATCAGAGTGAGAGACTGAAATGTGCTTTTGTCCAACTCCAACAACATCTAATATTCAGTGTTATAATATTTTCTGCATGTTCTTTCTTCTTTTTTCAGGAGCTCGACCCCAGCGGTTCTCTGTCCTGTGTGTACTGGAATGTCAGTGAGTGGGTTGTAGATGGATGTTCTGTTTTAAAGACCAACAGCAGCTTCACCGTGTGTTCCTGTGTTCATCTGTCAACATTCGCTCTCATCATGCAAACCCCATCAATCCCACTCCCATCAGAGGTACAAAAGTGAATAAATAAAACTCCTCAAAAGATTGAAACATTGAATGCACTAGCCGAATTCAAATTAAATCTAGAGCAGATGGTCAACATTTATAGTGACCATTCAAGAGCAGCACAGATTTGGCACACATATCCTCTGACATGTTTTCTCAGAGCGACTCACTGTTGGACTGGTTGAATCTGGTGTGTGTGATTGTGGGGCTGGTGTTCTTCAGTTTGGCCCTGTTGTCCTTTGCCTTTTGTCAGTGGAGTCCTGGAGTGAATAATGTGGCTCGAGTCAACCTCTGCATGAGTTTGCTGTTGGCTCACCTTCTGTTCCTGCTCACACAACAGTTTCTGAGCCTCATACGCCGTCATCAGGTGAGAATGATGAAGGAGCCCTACAGCTCAGCACACCCTCACTGAGAATCATCATAACCCTCTCTCACTGTCTCCAGGTGTTGTGTGCTGTGATATCCGGTGTTGTGCACTTCCTCTTTCTCTCCGGCTTTGTGTGGATGTTCATTGAAGCTGTGCTGCTCTACATCTGTGTGACGAACCTATCACGGATCAGCTCTAAAAAGAGGGAGGTGCTTAGCAGTGGATTCCTGTGTGTGATTGGATACACAGTTGCTCTGGTTGTGGTGGGCGTGTCTGTTGGGCTGGTTCCTGATGGCTACGGCAGCGAACAGTGAGTTTTTTGTTGTTTTTGTTTTTAAGTTGATTTGTTTCGAAAGATAACGCAGCTCGGTGCTTTTGTGACATTTCTGCTATCTGATAAAAATACATTTTTATATACACTGTACCAACGTCTTAAATCATCGATTAATGATTAAAATCATTAATATTTCAATAATCAACTTCACTCCGTTATTATATTGTGTTTTCCTCAAAACAGCTGCTGGATTAAAAGGGATAAGGGTTTTATCTGGAGTTTTCTGGGTCCTGTTAGCATCATACTTGCAGTAAGCACATTTTTTATTTCTTATGATTTTATTTTTTGTTGAAGAGAAAACAAGGTGATTAATTATTTGTTTTCTACTTTTCAGTTGAACATGATTCTCTTCATCAGCATCATCATCAGTCTGAGCTCAACTCTTAAAAATCTAAATGCGGAAATTTCCCAGATGAAACAAACCAAGTATCAAACGTTCAGATTTGAACACTCCATAGAAAATATACATATACTATTTAGTCAATAAAGACACATTAAGTCTTTCTTTCTTGACAGGACTATGACATTTAAAACACTGGCTCAGTTTGTGGTTCTTGGTTGCTCCTGGATTCTGGGTTTCTTCACGAATGGCAGTATGGAGCTGGAGATCGTCTTCCTGATCTTGAACTCCCAGCAAGGAACCTTCATCTTCCTGATCTATTGTGTCCTCAATAATGAGGTTAGACATCACTCAATTTACCGTCATTCCGTCACTCAATTTTCCATGTCAAAACTGAATATGAAAGACTATTACAGTTGCTACTGCTCTACAAGAAAACCATTTCACTCTGTCTCCAAAACAGTATATGGAAGAAAAATAAAGCATCAGTATTTACTACTGAAAATGCAAATCTATTCTCTTAAAGGGATCATAAGATGCTTTTTAATATCGTACTGTGTAATGTATCCGTTTGTGCACATATCTGATCTGCGAAGTTACAAAGCTCAGGTTTTTCAGAGTCAACTCCCAGAATCGACTCCATTTGCTCCATTTATTTTAAGTCAAAACAGGGATGGCAATATAAGAACACAGGATTGCCATTATTATTACACATTAAAGGTAGGTTATTTTTTCCCCCGACGTAGGACATATGACTTTGACATAACGTAAGCTTAGGTGAGAATTGACAAATGCAGAAGTGCAGAGAAAAGAGTAAAACAAAAATGACAGTCACTAATTAGTAGTCTAAAATGAGAAGTTTTAAAAAAAAAAGGGGGGGGTTTCAATATAAGAGAAGAGGAGCTCTGATGTCAAGTCAGAGACTCCACTGGAACTTGCTTACGGCCCTTGCCGGAAGCCAGTGATGATTATACAGTTGCAAGAAAAAGTATGTGAACCACTTGCAAAATCTGTGAATAAGTAAATGAAGATGCTCCAGAAGGAAACACAATCAGTGAATGTTTGAACCTTTTTTTAATAGTTTTGTTTGAGTCCCTCAATTTGCCTCAGTGTGAAAAGACGGATCTCAAAATCATTCAATCACTGCTGGAAAGGGTGCAAATATGCAAAAGATGCTGGAAAACTGAAGAATCTGCAGGAGCTGGAGGATTTTTCTGAAGAACAGAGCTCAGTTTAACTGCTCAGAACAAACAAGGGACTCACAAACAACCATCACAAAACAAACAAACAGTCGCTGATTATCTAGTAACGACACACAGAATTGAGAATCAATGGATCATATACATTTGAACTGGGTCATTTTTAATAATTTTTTTGTCTTGTGGACTATATGTAAACATCTTTTATGTAAAATATCTTACTCAGGACAGTACTAAATAAAAAATAACATGCAATTTGTATGATCTCTTATTTTGTTAAAATTATTCACATTTTCACAGATTGTCACAAGTTTCACAAGTGGTTCACATACTTTTTCTGAAATGTAGTTTATAAAGTTTTAAATACAGACATTTTTCTTACAAAACCCATCGCTTCACTTCATGAAGGCATTTACTAACCCCCTGGAGTCGTATGGATTAGTTTTATGATGGATGGATGCGCTTTTTGGAGCTTCAAAAACTCTATTCAATGCCATTACAAAGTGGGAAGAGCCATGATATTTGAACTTTTAAAATAGCATCATATGACTCCTTTAAAACACATTTTCTTACTCATTTATTATAAACAAATTTAATTTTGGTTCATGAGTTCATTCATGTCATACTAGTAATAAGCATATTTCTTATATCTTTCTCATGATTTATATTAAAGTGAACTAGGTGATTAATTGTTCTTTTCTACTTTTCATTTAAACATGTTTAACTGGTTAAACTGATCTCATGAACTCACTCAGCTGCTCTGATCTCATTCTTGTCCAGGTCAGGCAGCAGTACAGAAACTGCTTCAGATGTCTTTGCTGTGGACTCAAACAACACTGAAGACTACAGCATCGTGTTTAGGATAGTGTTTTTTTATATATATATACATATTGCACAAAATAAACAATCTTAAATATTTGCATATTAAATATTATATTATATATAGTATATTAGTATATGGCAAATTATATTTTCATGTGGGATGGCAGTGATTCAACCATTGCTTCACTATTTGAATTGCTTTTTATTATCAATCAATCATGGTGTATTATCAAGGTTTGAGGCTGACAGATGGATGAGTTGGTCAGCCATGAGCTAAAGAAGAACCTAATGATCAGTTTCCAGCTTGAAGTCCTTAGGTTAAAACAGAAACCTGAACAGGAAGTTACCAATATGGTGTTTTGTAGACTGATCCTGAATATCTACAGACAAGGAACTGGATATGTCTAAAAGTAAATTAAAATATGTATAAATTTTAATTCAAGGAGGTTTCCTAATAATGATGATATATTAGCAGTCTGTTGTGTCGGCTGAGGATCACTATATATAAGCTCAATATCTTTAAATCAAACACACTGTAGCATGTGCTGATGTGTGATCATGTGCTGATGTGTGATTTGTGTGTTGTTTGGTGGAGTAATTAAGGCTCTGACCAGGTCAGGACTCTTACTATAAGTTCATTCATAAATTTAAAGATGTATAAATCTTTACAATTACTCCGGAGCTCTCGTAGATCTACACTAATTTTCAAGTCTGATGGCTTGGGATTCTAATATTTTAATGAAAAGATATAATTACATTGCAATCTAATGACTTGTTTGCTTATATTTTAAGGATTTGTTTTTGTTTTGTTTTCCCACTCAGATTACAGATATAAGCTATCCAAAAATACAGTTTACAACTTATTAAATTATATTTGTGAAATACAAAGTTTATAATGGCTATTGTTGTTCAATAAATAATATTTTATTTTATAATATTGGTGTACCTCGTCTGTGTGATAGTGATTTATCATTGCAGGTTATATTTTTTTTGCCAGTAGGATACAGCAAGGGACTGTCTTTATGAGCGAGTCATTCAAAAATGCTGATTCATTCAGAAAAAAAGACTGTAATCAAGGAAATAATTTTTTACTTTGAACAACACCCTATAAGGCACAAACAATGCTTTGCTGGGGTAATTTTACTATAGAACTGAACAGATTGACCTTGTGATAAAGTAGATATTCCCACTGGGCACAGTGCTCATACATACATACACTCTAAAAAATTCTGCGTTGTTTCAACCCAAGTTTGGGTCAAAAATGGACAAACCCAACCATTGGGTTAAATTTTTAAATGCATTTTTTAACCCAACAGTTGGGTTTGTCCATATTTGACCCAAATTTGGGTTAAAACAATCCAGCATTTTTTAGAGTGCACTCACCACGCTGATTTCCCTTCCCCTTCGTTTGGTTGTCGGCGGAGCGGGAACACACGCATCCCCGATAGCCCATGAACAGTTTCACAACACTACATTTCCCTGCTGCAGTCATATCTCGATCATACATACTACATAACACATGCGTGTTGTCTAGTGATGGCTGATTTCGAAACACTGCTTCATGAAGCTCCAAAGCTTTATGAATCTTTTGTTTAAAATCAGTGATTCGGAGCGTGTATCAAACTTTGATTTCAGTAAACAAGGCTTCATTATGTCATCACTGTTTCGAAACGTTTGTAGTTCACCGGTAGAGGCCGATGATAAAGTGAACCCATGAATCTTGAACAAGTGTCTATGGGCTTTACCCTATGGTTTTACTATGGTTCCAACGCTCTTCAGTGGGCCTTTAAGGGAATATATTGATTATTTTTATTTATCTAAGAAATGGTAGGTCTGTAGAAGGGGCGGAGTCTGGCCTATAAAAGGGGAGGCCAGACTCAAATTAGCACTTGTTAACCCTGTTGTGCATAGAGCCATTATTTTTCTAGTCACAAACGAACCCTCACGCTATCCAAGGAAGATCTCCAGGGGTCGCTTTGTGACACACCTCCTTTTTATATAATAATGACTTTCCATAGTAAAAGGCTTTTATAGACAGAGACACAAGTTTGATGTAATCTTATACTGGTAAGCAAAATAGGCCATGAAACAAACCGCTGTAACTTGACATTATGTGGCAAACTACACGTGAATTCAGTGGAAAAAATTTGATTAACAAATGTATTCGTTTTTAAAGTAGTTGGCAAGAAAATCATGTCTATATGTCTACAGCGCAAAGGCAGAGTCGATCGAAGACGAAGAAGAATAACAGGTATTAATAACCATATTTTATTTGTTTGCAAATTACTTGTTTTTATTTTGTGATATATTTCATATAGCTAGCTATGCTTGTATTGATAAGGGGTTATTGTTAAAATGTGTGTACTTTGGACAATATGCAGAGTGTATTGTAATGTATATTCAATTACAATATGACTAAATACTGTACAATTAGAAGCATTCAATTATACAATTAAACAATGTCTCATAATAAATATTTAGGATACCTTATACAGCAATTATTTAAAATGATCCAGGTCTGTAACATGTACTGCTTATCACATACATTTGAGAAGCAGGAAATGATTCCCAATAAAAAGAGACATTTCACTTGAATTATATTTCCAGTGTCTAAGCCATAGATTTTACTACTATAACAATTTCATTTTTGTATTTTATGTAATGCCTTCTGATATTTAACTTTATCATTTCACAATATTGATACATGATAAAATCAGGTTATGCTTTATTTCAATGATCCACTTTAGACATTCTAACTATAAAGTAACCTTGCAACTACATGTCAACTAACTCTCGTTATTAGTAGACAGTAGTAGACTGTTATTTTAGGGTTAGTAGAATAAGCTGACATGTATTTGCAAAGTTACTTATAGTCAGTATGATGTCTGTTGAGGGACTATCAAAATTAAGTGTTAGCAGATATTAAGCAGAAAGTCTGTAAATACTCTGACTGGTAGTAGACAGAATTCAGGTTGATTGGGACACATTTTCCCAGTCATCTCAATGGCAAAATGTGTCCCAATCAACCTGACTTCACCCCTACTGTCTAAAGTGGAAAATAAAGTGGAAAATAAAGTATTAACTGTATTAATGAACCACACATTATGGTCATAATTTGCATTCAGTTGCTTGTCTAGTGTAGAAAGTGTATTAAAATGCTATATACAGTATATTGATATAATTATTAATTGAGAAAGCAGTGTAGAAAATAAGACAAAGTTATATGTGAGGATTGAACATGAATAACATATCATGTCATTTCATATCATATCTATTATGTTTCTAGCCGCTATGCTGTGGTTCATGCAAATATTTCTGCTTCTGGGTAAGAGAACTCATGATACACACTGAAACAAATCTTGGTCACTGGAACATTTTCAGCACAGAGAAAGCTTATATTTCTCAAAACTAATTCTAGTTGTTTTAATTATTTAATAACCTATTGAAAAAATTATTTGGAACTCATATACTATAACATGTATAGGTTATACAACTGCCACTAGTACAGATGAAATCAGACTTGTGAATGGCAGTGACTCCTGTTCTGGACGAGTGGAGGTTCTCTATAATGGATCATGGGGAACAGTGTGTGATGATGGCTGGGATCTGTCAGATGCTGCAGTGGTGTGTAGAGAGATGGGCTGTGGGAATGTGAAAGAGGCAAAGAGTGCTGCTTATTTTGGACAAGGATCAGGACAGATATGGATGGATGATATTCAGTGTGCTGGGAATGAGTCCTCACTAAAGAACTGTAGTACAAGAGGATGGGGAATACGTAACTGTGGACATGATAAAGACGCTGGAGTCATCTGCAACTGTGAGTCAAAACCAATCATAAGTAAAGTACAAATATAATATTGTACATTTTCATTTTTAAGGAATAACCCTAGAGAGCAATATATAAGAAATCACGGATTAAAGAAGGTCTTGTTGTTTTCTAACTGCCATTTGTCATTTATCTTTTTTCAAATAAAAGAAGGTACACAAATATATGGGAATATATAAAAATATATTTGTGTGAATAATATTTTATAAAAGAAATATTTAAAATGTATTTTTAATATTTGTGTGGATAACAGCTGTCAGGTTGGTGAATGGCAGTAACTCCTGTTCTGGACGAGTGGAGGTTCTCTATAATGGAACATGGGGAACAGTGTGTGATGATGGCTGGGATCTGTCAGATGCTGCAGTGGTGTGTAGAGAGATGGACTGTGGGAATGTGATAGAGGCAAAAAGAGGTGCTTATTTTGGACAAGGATCAGGACAGATATGGATGGATGATGTAAATTGTGCTTGGAATGAATCCACACTGAAAAACTGTTCATCAAATGGATGGGGAGTACACAACTGTAGCCATCAACAAGATGCTGGAGTCATCTGCAAATGTGAGATTAAATATTCTTACAATTAAAATATGTAATAATTATAATAATAATGACTTTAAGGAAAAAAAAAAACGTTTTGTTTTATTTGCTTATTTGTGTGAATAATAGCTGTTAAATTGGTGATGGGTGACAACTCTTGTTCTGGACGAGTGGAGGTTCTCTATAATGGATCATGGGGAACAGTGTGTGATGATGACTGGGATCTGTCAGATGCTGCAGTGGTGTGTAGAGAGATGGGCTGTGGGAATGTGATAGAGGCAAAAAGAGGTACTTATTTTGGACAAGGATCAGGGCCAATATGGATGGATGATGTAAAGTGTAAAGGGAATGAGTCCACTCTTCTGAGCTGTCAGTCAAATGGAAGAGGAGTACACAACTGCAAACATTCCAATGATGCTGGAGTCATCTGCAATGGTGAGTCAAAAACAGGCACTGAAGTTAAGTGTCGTTTTAATATTGTACTTTTTTCCTTTTTAAAGGGTGCATAACTCAGAGTTTCCGCCAATCTCACATTAATCTAGTAGTATTCCATCCTTCATATCGCCGAAAAGTCTTTAGTTTTATCATAGTTATCAAAGATAGATACACTGTACCAACTCTTTCCGAAAAGTGTTGATTGCCACCAACAGACATTTGATGCAGTTTTACTCGCCACCTGACTCATGACCGGGATCTATCGCTGGGACTCAAGTCTCAACTGATCTGGAAATCCAGCGTTGAACTGGGACTTGTTTACAAAACATTCGTCACTGAAATTCCAGGAACAAACAAACATACATGCACAACTGCATTTCTGCCCTGGAAAAACAAACTGCATCCACTGTTCCCTTAGGCTGGGTTCTTTGTGAAGCTGAAAAAGAACCAAAACCCTCACAAACAAAAACGCATTTCTTTGGTGACATTGTTGAAAAAATTTCTTGGCTTCCATAACCCGAACGAAGCACGTTGATGGGCGTGCTCTTTCTCTCGCTCTGTGTGATGTGTGCGCACGCTTATCAGGGGGAAGTGCCCATACAAGGAATACTGCCCTTTATGACGTGATACAGGGATATACACAAAAAAAAAAAAAAAAAAAAAAACTTATCCAAATCTGGAAAGTGTATTTGGCACAGAAATACTCCGTCATACATAAAACTAGAGTTTTGAAACTTTGGCCATGTTTAGCATGAGAATGCAACTCTTTAACAGTATAAATAAGTCAGAATGCATGAAATAGCATTAGACCCCCCCTTTAAGAAATGACCCAAGAGAGCTAAACAGAACCCGTCTTGTTCTTCCAAACACTGTCATTTTTCTTTTTCAAACATACACACAAATAAACATACTTGTATATTTATATTATTTGTGTGGATAGTATCTGTCAGGTTGGTGAATGGAGACAACTCCTGTTCTGGACAAGTGGAGGTTCTCTATAATGGAACATGGGGAACAGTGTGTGATGATGGCTGGGATCTGTCAGATGCTGTAGTGGTGTGTAGAGAACTGGGCTGCGGGAGTGTTGTAGATGCAAGTCATGCTTATTTTGCCCAGGGATCAGGGCCAATGTGGAAGAATAATGTACAATGTATTGGGAGTGAATCTACTTTAAAAAGCTGCAGAACAAATGAGATTGCCTCCTTCGGTAACTCTAAAGGTGCTGGAGTCATCTGTCAACGTGAGTCATAAAGCTTTAAACAATAATTTGAATATGAATTTGTCTAATCAACCCATCTTTAAAGACATAAAAAGACATTTTTTTGTTTTGCTGTGGCTTCAGCTCCTGTCTTATTGAGCAATGGCAGTCACTCCTGTTCTGGAAGAGTAGAGGTTCGCCACAATGGAATGTGGGGAACAGTGTGTGATGATGGCTGGGATCTGTCAGATGCTGCAGTGGTGTGTAGAGAGATGGGCTGTGGGGATGTGATAGAGGCAAAAAGAGGTGCTTATTTTGGACAAGGATCAGGGCCAATATGGATGAATAACGTCAGCTGTAATGGATCAGAGTCTACACTGAAGAACTGTGTATTAAGTGGAAGAGCTCGACAGAACTGCAGCCATGAAAAAGATGCCGGTGTTATCTGTGGAGGTAAGTGAATAATACTGTTTTAATGTGTCTTCAGCCTAATATAATTCTTTTAATAATACTGCTGCATTTCTTAACATAATATTTGATATTACTGATATGCAAAAAAATGAATAAAAACAAAATCACGTCTTTATTATTAAAGTGCATTCACACCAAGAACGATAACTATAATGATAACTATATTAGCGTCCACACCAGTGGATGATAACGTTCTGTATAAGCACTGCAGTTATGTCACTTGAAGCTTTAAATACCAAAATTCAGCAAAAAACAGAAGTTGCAATACGGAAGTTGGGATTTCTTCCCTATTGTGAAGTATATCAAAGTGAAACGGCTTCTCAAACAAGAAGAAATGACTTGATTTTCTCCATGGGGAATTGATTATATGGTTATGGTTTGCTATTGGTCAATCTCATGTGAGTGACTGGTTGTCCTGCCCTGCACTAGTAAAAACGTCAGAGAAGAGATGTTGCTGGAAGAGAGAGAAGTTATTTTGATTAAAGATTACGAGCCCACATGAATAAAAAAATAAAAATAAAAAAAAGGCACTGAAAGTTGGTGATTCCAACAACAATAGTTTATCTGTGCCATTATCATTATAGTTGTGGTGTGGATTTTCAGAATTGTCCTTGGTGTGAATGGGCCTTTAGTCAACTCTGTTTCGCTTGTTTGTTAGCCAAAATTCGATTGCAGAATGGTTCCAGCTCTTGTTCTGGAAGAGTGGAGGTTCTCCATAATGGAACATGGGGAACAGTGTGTGATGATGGCTGGGATCTGTCAGATGCTGCAGTGGTGTGTAGAGAGATGGGCTGTGGGAATGCTATAGAGGCAAAAAGACGTGCCTTTTTTGGGAACGGCTTCGGACCGATATGGATGAATAATGTAAATTGTTATGGGAATGAGCTTACTCTAAAGAGATGTAGATCATGTGGATGGGAAGTACAGAACTGTAGTCATTATCAAGATGCTGGTGTCATCTGCCAATGTGAGTCAAAAACGTGAATAAAAATGGTGGGTTTAGACTACACAATATCAGCCTGATTTTGGCACGATCCATTTGAAGTAGTGTGCTGTGGTGATTCATAAACGATAATGGTTGTCGGGACTCAAGAATTAATTGTTACATCTCGTATATTGTGTCATAGTGGACGACAACCGACGCAACGGTTCACAACGTCCCGACAGAAAGACTATCATGTTTTTGTTTTTTGTTTTTTCTGTCATCTACGTCAGGTTCCGTCACATCTGTGACCAATAGGAGCACAGAAGCTCTCTCATACACAGCTTTCACACATGTAGAAATGAGAGAGAGAGAGAGAGAGAGAGAGAGAGAGAAAGAGAGAAACGACTGTATTGGTGCTGCTAGGTGGAATTATGCAATGAGAGCTATGACAACAATACTCCAGCCTTTATGATGGTTACTCAAGAGACTACTATTAGTGAAAAAAGTTAAATGCTGGCGAACGATAGCAGAGGCACTTCAGCAAGTTCAGCAAGTGAATACTGGAATTAGCATTAAGCTAACACACCGTTTCGGTGGCCATCAAGTCTAGTCAAGTCAAGTCTATTTACGCCTTCTTAATGACATCACACACATCATTAAAGATGGCAAGGGATGATTGGTTGGGAAGCAACATGTTGTCTGACATTTAAGAGTTAAAATCGCATAATCTGACACAGTGACTATCAAAACTATTGTGTAGTCTGAACCCGGCTTTACACTATACCATGCACAACATTACTGGTCCTTGTTTAAACATTGAACTCATTCATCATTATTGTCTTTGAAAGATGAAAATTTAACTTCAACAACTGCAAATACAAGCCCAACAACCGAAGTGAAGTCTACAACTGCTGCTGCCACCACCAGCTCTCCAGGAAACAACTCTTGTACGTGAAAATGTACCTTTTTTGAACAATGTGCAAACCTTTCAAATCATCGTCCAGTGGTTTTTAAACAAATCGTGCAACATGTTTTACCATATTTGAGACATGATTTATTTAAATATATTAAATAATTAGCAAAGAATAAAATATGAATATTTCCTTAGCATAATAAAATAACAGATTAAGTTTCATGTCCCTTTTAGATGACTTTACCTAACAGACAAAACTATTGTGTAGTCTAAACCCAGATTTACACTAGGTATACACTATGTATTTTAACTTAAAATGTGCAAACCTTTCAAAACATTTTCCAGCAATTTTTAAACAAATCATACGTGTTTTACCATATTTGAGACGTGTTAAACTAAGCAGTTACTATAGAAAGACATTAGCAAAGAATAAAATATTAATAACAGACCTAACGGACAAAACTATTGTGTAGTCTGAACCCGGCTTTACACTATACCATGCACAACATTACTGGTCCTTGTTTAAACATTGAACTCATTCATCATTATTGTCTTTGAAAGATGAAAATTTAACTTCAACAACTGCAAATACAAGCCCAACAACAGAAGTGAAGTCTACAACTGCTGCTGCCACCACCAGATCTCCAGGAAACAACTCTTGTACGTGAAAATGTACCTCTTTTGAGCAATGTGCAAATATTTTCCAGCTATTTTTAAACAAATCTTGCAACGTGTTATATTTAAATCTATTAAATAATTAGCAAAGAATAAAATATGAATATTTCCTTATCATAATGTTATAATAAAATAACAGGTTAAGATTCAAGTCCCTTTTAGATGACTTTAGAGACAAAAATATTATGTTCCCTTTCGATACTTCACTCGTACTGCGTATGGGGAAAGGTCTCCCTTTTTCCCCGCTGCTGAAGCCTTTTTCAATAACGCAGTGTAACTGCACCGTCATTGGTTCACTCATAGACAAGTTGTTGAACCAATGGCGGCGCGGCATAGCTGCGCGGCCTATGGCGACAAAGCGCGCGAATATTCCCGCCGAAATGGGCGGGGTATAGGGCTATATAAGCAGGCGTTTCGCCATAGGATTTCAGTGTTTTCTCCTTCAGCGACGACATCTACTTCTCTTCGCTGATCTCCGCCTGAAGCCGAAGAAGCTCGCCGCCTTCTGCTCTCGCCGCCGTCTGAAGAGGCTCCCGCAGCGGACTCGCCTGGACTCGCCGGTGGAAGAAAGCGCCGGCGCCCTCGCGGACTGCAGCTTCTAGCGCCGTCGCCGAGCCGCCGCCTCCCGCTTCCCGCTTCCGGCCGCTTCCTGTGCGTCCCCTGCCGCCATCCGGCGCGCCGCCTGAGAGCTTCATCCGCGGCTTAAACGCCGCTCTAAAGAGCGATTTCCAGCGGTTTTCACCGCTTTAAGAGCTTCCGCGGCCCTCGCCGCTCTAAAAGAGCCACCCAATTGCCGTTTTCACGGCAGCGGCGTCTCACGATGCCCCGCCACTCATGTGGTACTTGCAGGGCCCCTGCACGACGACGATGGACACAGCGAGTGTCGCTTGCCTGGGCAAGCCCCACGCAGACGGCGCGCTCGCTGGAGACTCATGCCCGCACTGCGAGTGCGCGAGTCTCGCTTCCCTGCGCTCGCGGGTCGCCTTCTTCACTGAGGGCGATCTCGCCGCCGCGCCCTCCCGTCTCCTTCCTCCCGCGGTCCGGCGAGGAAAAGACAGCGGGGTAGAGCGACTCAGCGCCAGGAGTTGAGCGAGCTCACGCCGGCCCAGCCCCCGCGTGCCTCGCCCTCTCCTCCCAGGGAACTCTCTCCAGTTCTGTTCTCTCGCCCTGAGCAGCGTCCCTCCGCAGAAGCGAGTGACCTCGTCTCATTCGGGGGAACAGACGACGAACAAGACGACTCCATGTCTCTTGCGGCTTCCGAAGCGGAAGGATGGGCTGGCGAGCCGGAAGACCCCGCTCCACCGCCTCCCTTGGAACCCATCGAGCATGGCCAGGGCATGGATGCCGAGCTCTTCCGCATCCTGTCTAGAGCCGTTGAAGAGCTGGACCTCGAGTGGGCCCCTCCAGAGGAGCCGTCTCGCAGCCGCCTGGACGAATGGTTTCTGCCAGGCCGCCGCCAAGCACCTCGCCAGCGTTCAGCGCCCTTCTTTCCTGAGGTCCACGAAGAGCTGACGAAGTGCCGTGGCGCGCTCCTTACTCTGCCCGCCTCCACTACGCACCGCTCCGCCCTCACCGCCGTCGACGGCGCCGAGGAGAAGGGATACGAGCGCTTGCCACCCCTAGATGAAGCGGTGGCTGCTCACCTCTGTCCTCCCGCGGCTGTGGGTTGGAAGACGAAGAGGGCCCTTCCTTCCAAGCCCTGTCGGACCACCTCTACTCTGGCTGGACGGGCTTACACCTCGGCGGGCCAAGCTGCCTCTGCGCTCCACACCATGGCCATATTTCAAGCATTCCAGGCCAAACTCCTCCGCTCTCTGGATGAGTCTGGAATCGACGCGCCAGCCTTCAAAGATCTCCGCAGCGCCACGGATCTTGCCCTGCGAGCTACGAAGGCTACGGCCCAGGCCATCGGTCGTTCCATGGCCAGCCTGGTCGTGTTGGAGCGCCACCTGTGGCTCAACCCTAACGGAGATCAAAGACCTAGACAAGACGGCCTTCTTAGACGCCCCGGTCTCGCCTTCTGGTCTCTTCGGGCCTGCAGTGGATGGCTTCACTGAGCGCTTTACTGCCGCGCAGAAATCGTCTCAGGCTATGAGGCATTTCTTGCCTAAGCGCTCCAGCTCCGCTTCTGCGTCTAGCCGCCCCAGGACTGCGCCGGCTCAGCAGAACAAACCAGCCCCACCTGCAACACAGGCAGCGCCGCCCCAGGAGCATCGCCAGCGCTCGCGCTCTGCGAAGCGCCCTCCCTTCCCGAGGCGCCAGGGACCCCGGCCCAGGATTGTGCTGGACCCGGTGCCTCCGAAGTCGTCCTGATTCGTCGGACAGGAAGAGGATGGGGGACCGTCCCGTTACGACCGGACCACCCCAAAAGCTCCCACGGGGTAATTTCCCCTCCGCCTCGTTTATTTCCGGGCGTGGGAAACATACTCCAAGTGACAGCTGGGCCCACACCTGTTGCGCCCACTCCAAACGCCGTTTTCACGGCGGACAAATTTTACCTCATCACAAAAGAGCAAATTTCCTCTTCCACCCCTCGCGGTGTACGACCCTCTCAACGGCGGTCTGTCACCCAACATTATTCAACCCCTAGCCACTCGGGCCGAGGCCTGGCAGGCCATCCCCGATGTGTCAGAATGGGTCATGGGGATCGTAAACCAGGGCTACTCGCTCCAGTTTGCACGACGGCCCCCCCGCTTCGCCGGGGTGCTTCAAACATCGGTCAATCCGGACGACGCTCATGTCCTCCGGGCCGAAGTCACGTCGTTGCTGGAAAAAGGAGCTGTGGAAATGGTTCCTCCGTCAGAGAGCGAGACAGGCTTTTACAGCCGCTACTTTCTGGTCCCCAAAAAGGATGGCGGTCTCAGACCCATCCTAGACCTCAGGCTTTTGAATCACTCCCTCACGAGACGGAAGTTCAAAATGCTGACGCTGAAGCAGATCCTCGCGCACATTTGCCCCGAGGACTGGTTCTGCTCGCTGGACCTGAAGGATGCGTATTTTCACATCCAGATAGCCCCCGTCACAGACGATTCTTGAGATTCGCATACGAAGGGGTGGCATACCAATATACGGTCCTGCCCTTCGGGCTGTCTCTGGCTCCCCGCACTTTCACCAAGTGCATGGACGCGGGCGCTTTCCCCTCTGAGACAGATGGGAATCCGGGTTCTGAATTATCTCGACGACTGGCTCATCTTAGCCCGTTCGCGAGACGAGCTGGAACGCCACAGATCCGTGCTCCTCAGCCATCTACAATGCCTGGGTCTCAGGGTCAACTTAGCCAAGAGCTCGCTATGCCCCACTCAACGAATCTCGTTTCTGGGAGCAGTTTTCGACTCGGTCCGTATGACGGCAGTAGTCTCGCCAGAGCGCGCCCTGGCAATTCAGCAGCTCACGGCATCTGTCACGAACAAAGCCTATCTCCCTCTGAAGTTTTTCCAGAGGCTGCTAGGGCTGATGGCTTCCGCCTCCCCGGTGCTGCAGCTAGGCCTTCTTCGGATGCGGCCTCTTCAGTACTGGTTGAAGTTCCGGGTTCCTCCCAGCGCATGGCGGCACGGCCGCCTATGTCTCAAGGTCAATCGGGCCTGTCTTCTAGCCCTGAAACCTTGGATGGATCCAGTATGGTTCCAACGCGGAGTCCCTTTACAGGCGGTCTCACGGAGGACGGTGCTCTCAACAGACGCCTCCAACTTGGGCTGGGGCGCTGTGTGCGAGGGCAGACCGGCCTTCGGCTCGTGGAGCCACGAGGAAAGCCATTTACACATCAACTGTCTAGAGATGCTAGCAGTGATGAAAGCCCTTCAGTTCTTTCAGGCTTACTTGACGGGACGTCATGTTCTAGTTCGGTCAGACAGTATGACGGTGGTGTCATGCCTGAACCACCAAGGCGGTCTTTCGTCCAGCCGCTTATGCGCTCTGGCGAAACGTCTGCTGGAATGGGCTCTTCCGAGGCTTCAGTCGCTCAGAGCGACTCATGTTCCTGGCAGGAACAATCTGGGTGCGGACATGTTGTCACGGAGCAACATCCCCCTCCGACGAGTGGATGCTCTACCCCCAAGTGGTCCTCACGATCTGGGAGTTCTTCGGGAAGGCAGAGGTAGACCTCTTCGCCTCAGAAGACAACTCTCATTGCCCAACATTTTTCTCGAAGGAAGTAGATGCTCTGGCCCACACATGGCCCAGCACGCTCCTTTATGCTTTCCCTCCGATCGCACTGATTCCCCAGGTCATCAGGCGTATCAGAGAAGACCAGCACAGAGTCCTTCTGGTGGCCCCGCTCTGGAGGAACCAGGTTTGGTCCTCAGAGCTATTCAGGCTCTCTCTAAGAGCCCCGTGGCCGATTCCCCTGAGACGGGACCTCCTCTCTCAGGCAAACAGAACAATCTGGCACCCACAGCCGCAGCTCTGGGCTCTGCACCTCTGGTCCCTCGATGGGAGCCGACTAGCCTCCCCGAGGACGTCCTAAATACCATTTCTCAGGCTAGAGCCCCATCTACGAGGCGCCTCTACGACCAGGAAGTGGTCAGTCTTTGTTGATTGGTGTTCAACACGCAACATAGACCCTGTGGAGAGTGACGTATCTTCCATACTGTCTTTCCTCCAAGAACGCTTGGAAATGGGGCGCTCCCCTTCCACGCTTAAGGTTTACGTAGCAGCCATTGCAGCGTTCCACGCTCCTATTGCTGGCCAATCGGTGGGACGAAACGGGCTCGTGATCCGTTTTTGAGAGGTGCTAGGCGTTTGAATCCTCCTCGCCCTCTCACTATTCCCTCCTGGGACCTCTCGTTGGTCCTCAGGGCCTTGAAAGGAGCCCCATTTGAACCAATGGGTTCAGCCGACCTCAGGCCCCTAACGCTAAAAACCGCTCTGCTACTAGCACTAGCATCGGTAAAGCGTGTTGGCGATTTGCAGGCCCTCTCCGTGAACCCTGCGTGCCTCGACCCGGGCCTGGTGACTCTAAGGTCGTTCTGAAACCTAGGCATGGCTACGTCCCTAAAGTGCTCTCAACTCCGTTTAGAGCTCAGGTCATCTCGCTCTCTGCTCTTCCTCCCTCGGCGGACGAACCAGAGCTGCAGCTACTCTGCCCAGTCAGGGCATTGAGGACCTACATAGACCGATCACAGTCTTTCAGACAGTCAGATCAGCTCTTTGTTTGTTTTGGCGGCCGCACCAAAGGGTCTCCGGTCTCGAAACAACGCATTTCCCGTTGGATAGTGGATGCTATTAACCTGTGCTACTCCTCACTGGGCACTAATTGCCCCATAGGAGTCAGGGCCCACTCCACTAGAGGAATGGCTTCCTCGTGGGCTTGGTCCAACGGAGTTTCCATCCAAGACATCTGTGAGGCGGCCGGCTGGTCTTCGCCGTCCACCTTTGTCAGGTTCTATCACCTCGATGTCCCGACCTTACAAGCTCGGGTCCTGTCGGTGTGATTAGCGGCTTCCAACAGGTCCCGCTTCCACGCCACCATAGGAAGTATCTTCCTTCAGTGTAACCATGGGTTCGGTTAGGCTTTGCCTCCGCTTGTCCTTTTTGCCCCCTCTGGGTGGCCAAATGCAAGCTATATCGTTCCCAGCCGTGGCACGGCGTGGTTGAATTCGTTCCCCATACGCAGTACGAGTGAAGTATCGAAAGGGACGTACTCGGTTACTAACGTAACCTCGGTTCCCTGAGATACGGAACGAGTACTGCGTCACTTGCCGTGCCACGAGGCTGCGGCTCAGGGTCGTCGCTTCAGTCGATTGACACTGAAATCCTATGGCGAAACGCCTGCTTATATAGCCCTATACCCCGCCCATTTCGGCGGGAATATTCGCGCGCTTTGTCGCCATAGGCCGCGCAGCTATGCCGCGCCGCCATTGGTTCAACAACTTGTCTATGAGTGAACCAATGACGGTGCAGTTACACTGCGTTATTGAAAAAGGCTTCAGCAGCGGGGAAAAAGGGAGACCTTTCCCCATACGCAGTACTCGTTCCGTATCTCAGGGAACCGAGGTTACGTTAGTAACCGAGTACGTTGTCTGAACCATCCACAACATTACTAGTCTTTGTTTAAACACTGAACTCATGTAACATTCATCATTATTGTCTTTGTAAGATGGAAATTTAACTTCAACAACTGCAAATACAAGCCCAACAACAGAAGTGAAGTCTACAACTGCTGCTGCCACAACCAGCTCTCTAGGAAACAACTCTTGTACGTGAAAATTTACCTCTTTTGAACAATGTGCAAACCTTTCAAAACATCGTCCAGTGTTTTTTAAACAAATCGTGCAACATGTTTTACCATATTTTGAGACATGATTTATTTAAATATATTAAATAATTAGCAAAGAATAAAATATGAATATTTCCTTATCATAATAAAATAACAGATTAATAGATGTCACTTTTAGATGACTTTACCTAACAGACAAAACGTCTCAGGTTACGTATGTAACCATGGTTCCCTGAGAACAGGGAACGAGACTCTGCGCTGACTGCGCTATGGGAAACGTCCTTTATGACCCATGCTCGAAATGCCAAAAATCACCACACTCCAATCCTATTGGCCGGCGACAGCCTATCACGTCAAACGGCGCGAACCTTGACGTATAAAGGGAGCGCCTGGGAAAAAGCCGACATCTTCTTGTCTTTGAGAGACTGTAGCAGGCATCCCGCAGCATGGCATGAAAGTGCAGAGTCTCGTTCCCTGTTCTCAGGGAACCATGGTTACATACGTAACCTGAGACGTTCCCTTTCGAAAGGGAACTCCACTCTGCGCTGACTGCGCTATGGGGAATGATATACCCACGCCGCCATGCTAGAGGAGAATGCCAGTCCAAATGTCTGGACACACATCTGGCAGTTCCAGGGAAAAACCGGGGGCAGAACTCCAAGGCTGTCAGTGACAGCATTCCCTACGGCCAACAGCCCAAGCTGAGCCTAAAAGAGGCCTTCCGAAAAAAACCTACCAAGGCTGCTCGAACATCTGGAACCAACAGCCCGAGAGGGGGTGGTCCCTTTAAGGGAATGTGGCCAAGGAACCAAAAGGAACCTCGGCCAGTCACTCGGGGGGAAAAATCCATCCCGCTGCCACCAAGGAGGCCTAGCCAGATCCAGCGAAGCTAAATCTGGCCTAGCCAACCTTGTCTGATATACAGAATCTCCAAGCGCAAACTCCAGAGAGGAGAGCAGGAAAGAGCGACTGCGAAAAGGCAGTAAGCAACTCAAACCCACACACAGAGATGGGCATCCTGGAGAGTGGAACTCAGCTAAACGCTCTGGACCCTCGTATGAGGGGAGTACAACCACTCATCCAAGGATTTACTCAGCCGTTAACAAGGTGCTGAGGAGGCTGTGCGCTTAAGACCCCTGACCCAGGGGAGCACAAACCAGCCTGGGGGCCAGTCTAACGGGAGACTTCATAGAAGTCTACAGCCATACCAGCTTAGGGAGCTAAGCACAATTACACAGTTAACCCCGAGGGGAAGTACAAAGCTCAACCTAACAGACAGACTGTAAGGCGGGTACATAGTCATGGAGGCCGGGAAAAGGGCCTACAACATAACCAGAGTTCACCAGAGAACTAGAACTGAAAGAAGACGGCGGTAGCCCAGGATGGCCTGTAGGGCCACACCCTATTGCATATCAAGGTGGAGCAAGCACCAAGACATAACAGCTGCAAGTGCCCACGAGACAGCCCGTCCAACACAAACCAACGAGCAGTGCACTCGGTGAAGTACCTTCTACTCTTTAAGCAAGAGGAGTACAACATACGCCATCATGCGCTAAGGAAAGGCCCCGTGGGCCGATAATCCCAGCAGGCACGTGGCATCAGCTCGTGGCAGTGTTATCAGGGTTCAAGCTAAACAGACCGACTACACAGGAGGTCATAGTCAACCTGAGACCCGGCCAGCCGGCGAAACCATCCCTTTTTGATGTCAAAAGGTCAGCATGCTCCACAGGAGGCCTTTACGGCCTACCTGTCACACGCGACATCAGCCAGCGGCCACTAAAGTTCTAGGAGCAAAAATAGAACCTGTCAGATAGACAGAAAATATTTTAGCTCGACTAGAGCTAAAAGGAATAAACACACAATTTACTCAGTAAAAACGTTTTTTTTTTTTTTACTCTCAGCGAGAGGAGTACCAAGCTAAACTCCGACAGGCTAGCAAAGGAAGGCCTAAAAGTGGCCTGTAACCTTAAAAGCGCGCGGCGATAGCTAGTGCGTTTATAAAACACCCAAAGGGGGATGAGACATACAGAAACCCATACAAGCTGTGCCAACATGCTAGGTAAGACATGAAAGGAGGCCTCAACGGGGCCAACGACTTCCATAAACATCTGGCAACAACAGAGTAACGTATGACTCATCATGGAATGATGCCTGTACACGACCAGCATAGCTGGGCCAACAGGAAGCTATAAGAGAGGCCTGGAAAGGCCTGCTACTTAAAGAACCATGTGGCACCAGCCCGTGGTCATGACAGGCCCTAGCTACAAGGAAGGGCCAGTATAACCTAAAATTATAATTTTAAGGGAACTAGCTACACAACCTGAGCCTAGGCATACACATTCCAGCAGGCAATGTTAAAATGCTAAACAGCGTGAGCGTAACCAGCATCGTAGACCAACAGCGCTGTATCAAAACAAGCTGCATACAGAGAGGCTAAAAGGCAAATAGCCAACAATCAAACAGCAATGAACCCCAGATGCTGTGGTGCAAACGACCGGGAGAAGTCTGGTAAACAAAATTCCCTACACTCACCCTAAGTGTGCGATCCAACAGGTGATGCACTCAGTGAAACACAAACCCTAACCGGGGAGTACAACAACACCGTATTCATATATAGAGGCTGGATAAAGCCTGCTATCATAGAAAACAGGTGTAACCTGTGGCAGCACAAGCACGCTCACATAACACGCCTGCATAAACATATGAAGGGGAAATATGGGCAAAAAACGGCCAGCAACCTCCTCAGAAGGAGGCCAGAACTAGGAACTATACAACCGCAGGGGGATAGTATAACAGGGGGATGTAAACAAACATACACTTAACCTAGTTCTAGCCTAGCCGCTAGCTAAGGACTGTATGTAGACCACGCTACACTCGGGCTACAAATTCCCAAAACACGGAGAAAGCAGCGCGAGCGACAGCATTAGGTGGCCGAAAAACCGGCCAACACATAACTGACAATAGCGAAAGCTAGTTCTAGCTATACACATTATCAGCCGAGAAACTACACCAACGCTAAACAACAAAGCGGCCATAAAGGGCCTGCCTGTAACAGTCAGCCTAACATACAGTCATTTGCCCAAATAACCCCTTAAAAAAAAAACATGAACAGATGACAACTATATGCACAGGAAGCTAAGTCCATAGTCCAAAGTCCCATAAGCCCAAAAGCACTTTCACTATCAAGCCAGACGGCGGGCCGTCAGGAATACATCCATCATAGGCCCACAACATCAGCCCGACTGCATATAGATGTCAAAAACGCTACCGGGAGGCGAAGGAAGAGCGAGGGCGAGAAAAAGCCCTCGCGAGAGCGGAGATCGATTACCGGCGCTGCTGGCGCCGCTCCTCGATCACCTCCCTCAAATCTTGATTCTTCCTTCTAGCATCTCGCCATCTCTGCGACTTATTCCGAGGAGGAGGAGGCGCACGAGCGGCGACACTTTCCCTCTGGGCCTGCCTCTGAGCCTCGGCTCGAGACGGCCCGGGATCTCCCGGCTGTCTGGGCCCAGAGCTGGATCTGAGCGGGATGCAGGATCTAAACGCCGCGGAGCGCGTCTTCGCTTCCCTGATCAAGATCCGTAAGCAGATCAGCCTGGTACGCCAGAAGCACTGTCATTGTGTGCAACACCGCACCAGCCTGACCTGCAGCATAAGGCCTGCCATTCAAACGTGACGTCACCTTCAACGCTTTGGATGGCAGGGCCCTCGACGGAGTTGTTGGGCCATGGGTAGAGAGAAAAAACCAAGAGAGCACTCGCTCCTGAGCCCGAGAATGTTAAAAATAAAACATCGACGTCATCCGCCAGAAGCGCGTCCTCGTCAGTCGCTTCAGCTTGAGAAGGATTGACACCCCTCTCAAATTCTTCAGCGAGCTCCACCTGCGAGTCCCATGATCAGCACGAGCGGGGCCAGAACCACCAGGCAGTGGTGGTGGCACCTCTCCCCTCGAGAAGAGGGCCAAACGAGAACGGAGTGTTTTCATAGAAAAACGCTCACAGTTAGCACAGGCAGCACCCTCGAGTACTGACCGTGCATGCTCCTCACCCAGACAGAAAACGCACAAGTTCTGTGTGTCCTCGGTGTCAGAAACCTGGCACAAGGATCAGCACACTTCCTGAACGATTTAGCAGACTTAATTTCTTTTGGCAGAGTGAAAATGGCACGAGCAAAAGCAGTCGCGAAAAGACAAGAGGATGTCGGCTGTTTCCCCAGGCGCTCCCTTTATACGTCACGGTTCGCGCCGTTTGACGTGATAGGCTGTCGCCGGCCAATAGGATTGGAGTGTGGTGATTTTTGGCATTTCGAGCACGGGTCACGGAGGATGTTCCCCATAGCGCAGTCAGCACAGAGTGGAGTTCCCTTTCGAAAGGGAACTATTGTGTAGTCTGAACCCAGATTTACTCTAGGTATACACTAGGTATTTTAACTTAAAATGTGCAAACCTTTCAAAACATTTTCCAGCAATTTCTACAACTGCTGCTGCCACCACCAGCTCTCCAGGAAACAACTCTTGTACGTGAAAATTAACTTTTTTTGAACAATGTGCAAACCTTTCAAAACATCGTCCAGTGGTTTTTAAACAAATCTTGCAACATGTTTTACGATATTTGAGACATGATTCATTTAAATATATTAAATAATTAGCAAAGAATAAAATATGAATATTTCCTTATCATAATAAAATAACAGATTCCCTTTCATGGGAACATCGACGCTGCGTAGTCGCTTTGGGAACGCCTCTGCGTGATTACGTCTTGAAGCACTCGTGAAATCAAACCAATAGTGTAGCGGGACGTCAGAGCGGGTGACGTCATGGACCAGGAAACTATAAAGCACCCCTGAGAACAAAGAATGCCAGCTTCTGCGTCTTCAGTAAAGCGCTCTGTGTTGTGTGTCTTATTTGGTGTTGTCTGTCATTGTCTGCAGCAAACAAAATATCTCTTCATCCGAGGACAAGAGTGTTTTAGTCACCAAGCATATATATATATATATATATATATATATTAGTATTATATATTGCAAAGACACGATTATGGCGGAGAAAGACAAGCAGCAGTTTCCTAAATGTGCTCCTCCCTGCCCTCGTTTCATCACGGGCGGGGATACACATGATATGTGTGTTGCTTGTATGGGAGTGGAGCATGCACAGGCAGCTCTCGAGGGAGCTGTCTGCGTGGATTGTGAAAAGCTAACGCTCCGTGTACTCCGATCACGCCGCGCGTTCTTTGATAAAAAAGAGGATGCCGCGGCGAGTGTTCCCCAGGGCTCGGGTACCGCTGCTGCCGAGGCACAGCGTAGACTTCGTTGCTGGGGTTCACAAATGGATCTGGTGGAGGGGTTAGAGACGGGTCCTGCCCTATCTCGACCCTCACCTGCCAGATCTGCTGCCTCTTCTCTGGCCGCGGAAGCACGCGTAGCGGTTTCTTCCCCCAGAGTGGAGGCACCGGAGCTTCGCTTATCTGTCTCCGAGGAAATGGATGTAGCGAGCGCCGGTGCTGGAGATGAGGGCCCGCCACCCGCATCTCCAGCATATGAGGAGCTGTTAGAGGTCTTGACTCGGGCAGTGGCTAAACTAAAGATCGAATGGCCAGAGGAAAGATCTGAAGCCCGAGTTAAAAGCAAACTAGATGAGCGCTTTCTCCCTGCCCGAGCTCAACCTCAGCCCCGGGGATTGCCATTCTTTCCAGATCTCCACACCGAGGTGTCGAGATCGTGGCAGAGTCCGGCACATTTCCGTGTTTATAACCCTACAACGTCTCTGTACATTAACATCAGTGTTATACGGCGATGCCTCAGGTCGAAGAGACGCTCGCGAGCTATCTCTCGCCTGAATCAGCATCGTCGTTAAAATCCCCGACTTTGCCCACCAGACCCCTGCGTACAACATCAGCGTTGGTGGGCAGGGCTCATACCGCTGCTGGGGCTGCTGAGCGGGAGCAGCCTCAGGCGTCTACAAGCTCCTCATCTGCGCATAGAGCGCAGCAAAAACAAAGTGTTGCCACCCGTGCTCCCCCGAAAAGATCTTGGGGACCAGGTAAGACAGCACAAGTGAAGCCTTCCCGCGGTAAATCAGATCTGCGGGCTGTTATTATCGCCAGGAAGGCTGCGAAAAAGTCCTTACACGAGGGGTCCAGGACTTCTGAGGGCAGCCTCCTCCGGAGAGGGTCCAGAAAAATTAAAATCTATAAAGTTGACCCATCTTCGGTGCCCTCAGGGGGCCATTCTGTTAACCCTCTGGAGTCTGAGGCTGATTTGGGGCCTGGAGAAGTTTTGACATGCTCTGACATTTGTGCTTTTTTCAGTTCTTCATAGACATATTAATGGAAAAAGTGTCATTACACTGTATTCAGCACAAACTAGGCTACAATAATATGTGAGGAACATGTATGTACATGTTTGTGTTTTTGAAGGAATAACATTTATGCGTGGTTATTGAAAAAACAAAAAACTTAAGTCACTGAAATAAGGCCAAATAAAGTATAGTAAATCTGTGTTCACAAGACTTTTGGGTATTGGAGGTTGTAGACTAGAATTTTTGCTTCAGAATTATGTAAAAATTATGCTGCCTACTCCTTCATATAAAACAATATATTCATTTAGTTTTTGTAAGACACTTTTTGCCAAGAAACACAGTATGCGAGGAGGCGTGAATCACCACTGAAAATGGGCCATTCTCACCTGAGAAGACAAAAGAATTGGATAGTAATGAGCTGAAATGACTTGCATATTAATGAGGCATTTCAGTCAGGTAGGCTGTGAAAAAAAACCTTCTGTGATGTCTCAAGCTCATTATGATATATGAAACATACAGAAAAATATTATTACAATATAAAGTAATGGTTTTATATTATACTTTAAAATATAATGTATTTCTGTGATGCAAAGAGTCTGAATATAGGCTTTTAGTTTAAAAGCATGCACATTTGGAGAAATATTGGATTCTCATATGCTTATGTCAATTTTCTATACAGAGGAGTTATTTTTATTTAATATTCACTGTCATTACTATGAGCGCTGGTGTTTTCAATTCATCCTTGAAGTCGGAGGGCGCTCTGTGCATTTTTAGTCCACAAATTCATCTAAAAGAAGAAGAGGCTATTCCATGAATGGAGTTTCCAATTCATACAGCAGCAGGAGGGCACTAAAGAAACAAAAACTCATCTAAAATTCATCCATAGAAGAAACGTAAACAGGAACTAACTGTATGTCTTCTAGAGATCGCTAACCATGACTTTTACATCCAGATAAACACTTTTCAAGACAATAAATACACGATTGAGATGATGAATGCATGTATTGCCTCTAAATTTGCGTCTGAATAGCGCTGGCTCCGTGGGCGTGGCCGCATTAGCGGATAATGAGCTGAATCACAGTCTTCTGACATGGCTCTCTTTTCATACAGATTACATAAACACAGAAGGTTTGTTTTCGATTTGACTTACATGATTTAAAACCTGACATCTTAACGTTTTTTAGACATAAGTTTAATTTTTCTGTGATTAGTATTCACTAAGTTACAGTTCATTTTCTGAGAATTATCAGATTGGATTTCGTTCAGAGGGAGAGGAGAGATCACGCATCATGTTAGTTTTCTTTATTTTACAAAAAGCACAACATTTTGTTTTTACTTTGAGTGTATATAAATAAAAGAAGACATTCTATAGTTTCAATTGATATATTACTTATGTCTCTATGACAAAAAATGACGGAGTATTTGAAGTCTGTTTTGCTGCAATGTGAAAAAAAAACTGCAAAACGCGCCGGCGCGTTTTTAGACCTCAGAGTGTTAACCCCGCCACCTCATGTGTGGCGGGGCACAGTAGCCCCCCCCCGATCCTCTGAGGAGGGTCGGTCAGCACCTGATTCGACTGTTCCCTGCCGGTGCGCCGCTTCAGAGCGTCGAGCCAAGTGCTCAAAAAACACCAGAGACCAGTCTCGAGAAACTGGTTCCCTTAGTAGAATATTTAGAAGAATGGAAAAGTCTTCCCAATATTTCTCAGTGGGTGCTGCAAATGATAGAAAAGGGGTACAAAATACAATTTGGGTTTCGCCCGCCCTGGTTCAGCGGGGTCCTCAATACAGTAGTGGACCCCCAGCAGTCTCTGGTCATGGAACAGGAAGTGATGACACTTTTGCAAAAGGGGGCTATAGAGAAGGTTCCTCCTGCCAGCATACAGTCAGGGTTTTACAGCCGATACTTCATAGTTCCGAAGAAGGATGGAGGGTTGCGTCCTATTCTAGATTTACGCATGTTAAATCGTTCAGTGCAAAGGCTCAAGTTCAAGATGCTAACACTCAAACAGATCACTACACAGATCAGGTCCGAGGACTGGTTTGTGACAATAGATCTGAAAGACGCGTACTTTCATGTATCAATCCATCCTTCACATTGGAAGTTCCTCAAGTTTGCTTTCGGGGGCGAAGCTTACCAATACAAGGTTCTTCCATTTGGCCTATCTCTTTCACCCGCACCTTCACAAAGTGCATGGATGCAGCACTGGCTCCTCTGAGACTCCAGGGCATCCGCGTGCTGGATTATATCGACGATTGGTTGATTCTAGCTCAATCAGAGCAACAGGCAGTTCTACATCGAGATGTAGTTCTGTCCCACATGAAGAAGTTAGGGTTGAGACTCAATGCCAAGAAAAGTGTGCTTTTACCGGCTCAGACTACCAATTACCTAGGGGTAGTTTGGGATTCCACTTCGATGCAGGCACATTTGTCCCCTGCTTGGGTGAATTCCATTCTCTCAACCGTGAAAGGGGTGAAATTAGGCCAGTCACTCACTGTGAAGCAAATTCAGAGAATGTTGGGTCTGATGGCAGCGGCGTCCAACGTGATACCATTTGGCCTGCTGCACATGAGACCCCTACAGTGGTGGCTCAGAACCAGGGGGTTTTCTCCAAGGGGAAACCCTTTTCGCACAGTCAAGGACACGCGGCGATGCCATCGTGCCCTGGCGGTGTGGAAAAAGCCCTGGTTTCTATCCCAAGGTCTTGTGCTAGGAGCTCCTTGTCGTCGCAAAATGCTAACGACGGATGCTTCTCTCACAGGGTGGGGAGCGATCATGAGTGGTCGCTCAGCTCAGGGTCTTTGGGAGGACCATCATCGATCTCGGCATATAAATCAGCTGGAGATGATGGCGGTATTTCGAGCACTCAAATACTTCCTCCCAGACCTCAGGGGCCATCACGTGTTAGTTCACTCAGACAACATGTCGGTGGTCTCTTATATCAACCATCAGGGGGGTCTGAGGTCTCGCCAATTGTGCAAGTTAGCTCATCAGATCCTCCTGTGGTCCCAGGGCAAGCTTCTCTCGCTGAGAGCAACTTATATCCCGGGACATCAAAATGTGGGAGCAGATATCCTGTCGAGGCAGGGGCCAAGGCCCGGGGAATGGAGGCTCCATCCCGAAGCGGTGGAACCGATTTGGAAAAAGTTCGGTCGTGCACAAGTCGACTTATTTGCCTCGAAAGAGACGTCTCACTGCCCGTTGTGGTTTTCTCTGACCCATCCAGCCCCTCTGGGGTTGGATGCTATGGTACAGACGTGGCCGAGGCTGCGTCTGTATGCATTTCCCCCGATCGCTCTGCTCCCCGGAGCTCTGGAGAGGGTTCGCCGGGACGGGGTCCATCTAATATTGGTAGCCCCGTTCTGGCCGGCCCGAGTATGGTTCACGGATCTAGTATCCCTCTTAGAAGACTCCCCCATGGAGATTCCTGTCAGACAAGACCTCTTGTCTCAGTTGGGTGGCGCAATAGTTCACCCGCACCCAGAAATATGGAAACTGTGGGCCTGGCCCCTGAGGGGGCAGAGCTCATAGAATCTGGTCTCTCAACTGAGGTTGTAGAGACCATTCTCCACTCCAGAGCTCCAACCACGAGAAAACTGTACGTGTATAAGTGGAAACTGTTTGCTACTTGGTGTAGCCACTCTCAGGTGGATCCGGTCCACTCTTCTATCAGTCAAGTACTATAATTTCTCCAAGAGAAGTTCTCTGAGGGTTTAACTCCTTCTACATTGAAGGTTTATATTGCCGCTATTTTCGCTTATCACTCTAAAATAGAAGGTCTTTCTGTTGGTAAAAACCCTTTAGTTGTACGTTTTCTCCGTGGCACCCAGAGGCTGAGGCCTGTTGTACGCACAAAAATGCCTTCCTGGGACTTAGCCATTGTGTTGGAAGGGTTAGCTGCGGCTCCCTTTGAACCTCTAGAGGAAGCATCTGAGAAGATCCTTACCCTCAAAACCTTATTTCTTCTGGCCATAACATCCCTCAAAAGAATCGGGGACTTACAAGCACTATCGGTTGCACCTTCATGTTTGGACTTTGCACCTGGTATGGTCAAAGCCTTTCTACATCCTAGACCTGGATATGTTCCTAAGGTCCCTACTAATGTCCCAGGGCCTATTGTGCTGCAGGCCTTCTGTCCTCCACCTTTTACAAATCCGGATCAGGAGAAACTGAATCTGCTCTGCCCGGTGAGGGCTTTAGACGCGTATGTCCACAGAGCTGCCCTGTGGCGAAAGACTGAACAACTGTTTGTGTGTTACAGTTCTCCTAATAAGGGAAGTCCTGCGTCTAAGCAGAGAATGAGTAAGTGGGTGTCGAGGCCATCTCTCTTGCTTACAAATCGGCCGGACAGCCCTCTCCTTTAGCTGTCCGGGCGCATTCTACCAGGGGCATGGCTGCCTCAAAGGCTTTGATGTTGGGGGTTCCCCTCCAAGACATATGTGATGCTGCTGGGTGGTCTTCCCAGCATACCTTTGTCAGGTTTTATAACCTCGATTTGGGCTCCACTCCAGGGTCCTCAGTCCTGTCATCCTGAAATAATAACACAACAGGCATTTGGTCTTATGGCCTAGTTGGGATAGCGTTCCCAAAGCGACTACGCAGCGTCGATGTTCCCATGAAAGGGAACGTCTCGGGTTACGTCTGTAACCCTGGTTCCCTGAATAAGGGAACGAGACGCTGCGTAGCTTAGCCATACTCCCTGCACGCCTGTGAGCGTCTGCTTCATCCATATCAGAAGCTGGCGTTCTTTGTTCTCAGGGGTGCTTCATAGTTTCCTGGTCCGTGACGTCACCCGCTCTGACGTCCCGCTACACTATTGGTTTGATTTCACGAGTGCTTCAAGACGTAATCACGCAGAGGCGTTCCCAAAGCGACTACGCATCATCTCGTTCCATTATTCAGGGAACCAGGGTTACAGACGTAACCCGAGACGTTTTCATGTCCCTTTTAGATGACTTTACCTAACAGACAAAACTATTGTGTAGTCTGAACCCAGATTTACACTAGGTATAGTGTAAATCTGGGTTCAGACTACACAATATTTTAGTATACCAGTAATCCACAACATTACTGGTCCTTGTTTAAACATTGAACTAATGTAAAAGTCATCATTATTGTCTTTGAAAGATGAAAATTTAACTTCAACAACTGCAATAACAAGCCCAACAACAGAAGTGAAGTCTACAACTGCTGCTGCCACCACCAGCTCTCCAGGAAACAACTCTTGTACGTGTAAATTTACCTCTTTCGAACAATGTGCAAACCTTTCAAAACATCGTCCAGTGGTTTTTAAACAAATCGTGCAACATGTTTTACCATATTTGAGACATGATTTATTTAAATATATTAAATAATTAGCAAAGAATAAAATATGAATATTTCCTTATCATAATAAAATAACAGATTAAGTTTCATGTCCCTTTTAGATGACTTTACCTAACAGACAAAACTATTGTGTAGTCTGAACCCAGATTTACACTAGGTATACTACTAGGTATTTTAACTTAAAATGTGCAAACCTTTCAAAACATTTTCCAGCAATTTTTAAACAAATCGTACATGTTTTACCATATTTGAGACGTGTTAAACTAAGCAGTTACTATAGAAAGACATATATTAAATAATTAGCAAAGAATAAAATATTAATAACAGACCTAACAGACAAAACTATTGTGTAGTCTGAACCCGGCTTTACACTATACCATGCACAACATTACTGGTCCTTGTTTAAACATTGAACTCATTCATCATTATTGTCTTTGAAAGATGAAAATTTTACTTCAACAACTGCAAATACAATCCCAACAACAGAAGTGAAGTCTACAACTGCTGCTGCCACCACCAGCTCTCTAGGAAACAACTCTTGTACGTGAAAATTTACCTTTTTTGAACAATGTGCAAACATTTCAAAACATCGTCCAGTGATTTTTAAACAAATCTTGCAACATGTTTTACCATATTTGAGACATGATATATTTAAATATATTAAATAATTAGCAAAGAATAAAATATGAATATTTCCTTATCATAATAAAATAACAGATTTTCATGTCCCTTTTAGAGGACTTTACCTAACAGACAAAACTATTGTGTAGTCTGAACCCAGATTTACACTAGGTATAGTGTAAATCTGGGTTCAGACTACACAATATTTTAGTATAACAGTAATCCACAACATTACTGGTCCTTGTTTAAACATTGAACTAATGTAAAATTCATCATTATTGTCTTTGAAAGATGAAAATTTAACTTCAACAACTGCAATAACAAGCCCAACAACAGAAGTGAAGTCTACAACTGCTGCTGCAACCACCAGCTCTCCAGGAAACAACTCTTGTATGTGAAAATTTACCTCTTTTGAGCAATGTGCAAATATTTTCCAGCTATTTTTAAACAAATCTTGCAACGTGTTTTACCATATTTGAGACGTGATATATTTAAATCTATTAAATAATTAGCAAAGAATAAAATATTAATAACAGACCTAACGGACAAAACTATTGTGTAGTCTGAACCCGGCTTTACACTATACCATGCACAACATTACTGGTCCTTGTTTAAACATTGAACTCATTCATCATTATTGTCTTTGAAAGATGAAAATTTAACTTCAACAACTGCAATAACAAGCACAACAACAGAAGTGAAGTCTACAACTGGTGCTGCCACCACCAGCTCTCTAGGAAACAACTCTTGTACGTGTAATGTGCAAACCTTTCAAAACATTTTCCAGCGATTTTTAAACAAATTGTATGTGTTACCATATTTGTTAAACTAAGCAGTCACTATAGAAATAAATATATTAAATAATTAGCAAATAATAAAATATTAATGTTTCCTTATCCTAATGTCATAATAAAATAACAGAGATTCATTGCTATTTCAGATAACTTTTCCTACATCAACGAGTCAAAAAGCTGGATTGATGCACTGGGATACTGCAAAACTCACCACCAGACTTTGGTGCACATTTTAAATGCCACGGCACACGCGTACATCACACAGATGCTGCAGGGTAAAGAAATCCCCAATGGAGTGTGGATCGGACTTGAACGGAGTATGCTCTTCACTTGTTCGCCCTGGCTGTGGACCGGTGGGCCGTATGTGGACTATGCATCATGGCATCAAACGTATCCAGTGGACAGAGGGAGCAGGTTTTGTGGAAAACTTCTTAAGGATGAAAATAACGTGTTTGGATGGGTGGATGCTTGCTGCCATGAGCACCTTCCTTTCTTTTGTCAGGTTAGTATGTTATCAGCTTTTTCACTGCATTCATTGATGTCATCTTGGTCATACAGTATTCATATTCTTTAACTGAATGCTCAATACTGGTTAAATTCTGCAAGTGCCTTAAAGAATTAATGGAGACTAAAATAACTCTCTTTTGTCACGTCTTATCAGGGATGAAACACTAGGTGGAGCCATTTGGAGTCGGTTAGTGATGATCACAGAAACTGAGTCATGATGTTTTGATAAACAAATTTTGTTTTGTTTCTAAACAATTTACAGTACTACGCAGCCCTGTGGTGTAGACTTACATTTACATTACAAAATTATCAATTTCTCTGTTATTAGCTCTTAAATCATTGTATGCATTAATAAAGATTTTAAAACCAGCCTTTCTGCATAGCTGATGGAAAGCTGCCTATATGCTAAATATATTTTAGATTCCATGTGAAAATGTGAATCTTCTTTCTTTGTTTTGTCATAGTTTATACGGAGATGATCTGTATGAATAATGAACTAATTAAAGTAAATGTTAGTTCTGTGTGCCTATGGTTTGAGGTTTCTTTGAGATTCTTATGCTTATTTATTTCAAAAGGGTTTTTTTGTTCATGTTTTTTTCCCCTTAATTTAGAATTTAAATGTTTTTAATTGCAGTCAGATTTGAATGTCATGCATAATTCATAACTAGCAATTCATTTAAATAATGTTTTGGAAATGTTTCTCTAAAGTTGTTTGGATAGTAGGCTAATATCAACTGGTAACATTATTTGCATTACAAAATGTATGCATTTGCTGTTTTAATAAATCTGCATTACAAATATTTTCATGCAACTGTAATAAAGTGTTTTTCAATCTTCAAACTTTGTGAGTTTATATTGAAATAAAAATCTAATAAACCATTATTTCGAAATAGCAGTTTGCTTTTTTTATGTAAATAGCATAATTTGGCTAAGATGAATTTGAAATTAAAGTGATCTTTTATTTTTAATATTAATATAATATATACATAATCTCATCCGGACACGTGAGAGGGCCGGGTGGGAGACAGCCTTTGTGACTCCTCCTGACCACTTTGAATATTCCGTTATGCTGTATAGCCTGGTCAACATCCCCTCTGTATTCCAGGACTTCATGCATGAGGTGCCCTGGAAGTTTCTCCATCGATCTGTCCTGGTCTACATCGAGTAGATCTTGACCTACTCCCAGAGCCTAAGCGAACATCGCCGACATGTTGCGGAGGTCCTCCTATGACTTTGTGAATTCAACCTCTTCCTTAAAGCTGAGAAGTGCCAATTCCATCAGTCTGAGATCCAGTTCTTCAGTTACATTGTCAATTATTGTATCGCCATGGATGAGGAAGGTGGAAGCTATCTGCGACTGGCCCATTCCCAAAACTGTGGAAGAACTTCAAAGTTTCCTTGGTTTAGCTAACTTCTATCACTGCTTCATTCTCTTCTACAGCTCCATCGTCATTCCACTCACATCCCTTCTCCATGGTAAGTCTAAGTCCCTTTCCTGGCCTCCTGAAGCCGACTCTGCCTATAACATCCTCAAGCAAGCCTTCAGCTCTGCACCACTTCTCACCCATCCAGATCCCAATCTACCGTTCATTGTAGAGATGGATGCCTCCACCACTGGTGTAGAAGTGGTGCTTTCCGAGCAGCAGGGAATGCCTCCTAGACTCCATCAATGTGCATACTTCTCTTGCAAGTTCAACCTGGTAGAGAAGAATTATGATATCGGCAATCGGGAACATCTTGCCATTAAACTAGCATTGGAAGATTGGAGGCACTGGCTTGAGAGGGCTCGTCATCAGTTCACCGTCTTGACAAATAACAAAAACCTTCAGTATCTCAGAGATCCCAAATGTTTCAATCCATGCCAGGTTTGAGCCTTATTCTTTATCAGGTTTGACTTCAAGATAGCCTATCACCCTAGTACCAAGAATGGTATCACATCTTCACTCCCTCGAGGAAACTTCTGAACAGCCAGAATCCATCATTGACTATCGTCTGTTTGTCAGTTCCATCCAGTGGTGTGCTGAGAATGTCCGAGCCAGTGCCTCGGAAAATCCTCCGCCGGGTTGCCCACCTGGACGACAGTATGTGTCAAGGGCTCAGAGAATCCACCTCATTCAAAGTGCCCAGCACCCAGCAGCCAATCAAACCCTCTCACTGCTAAAAGACAGATTCTGGTGGCCCAATATGGCATGGGACATCAGAAGGTTCATGAGTGGATGTACGAACTGCACCATCTCCAAAACACCACGACATCTGCCTTCCGGTAAACTCCTTCCTCTGCCTGGATCTGTGGATCACAGATCTCCCAGCTTCACAAGGTAACACTTGCCAACATCTGTCGTCTTCTACCCCTCAAGGGTTTACCCACAGCTATGGAAACCACTGAACTTCCATGTAACAACCATGTATTCAGATACTTCAGAATACCTGAGGACATTATATCTGATAGGGCCTCCCAGTTCATCTCCAAAGTATGGAAAGCCTTCACGAAGATCCTTGATGTGACCGTAAGTCTGTCTTCAGGTTACTATCCTCAGACTAATGGGCAGATGGAACAGAAGATACAGGAGATTGGTCGCTTCCTCCGAACCTTCTGCCATAACCACCAGAACTCCTGGAGCCAGTTCCTAGCATGGGCAGAGAACACACAAAATTCACTCCACCAACAAGCTACAGGCCTCACTCCATTCCAGTGCGTGCTTGGGTACCAGCCACCCATGTTTCCATGGTCTGGGTAACCATCAGATGTGCCATCTGTTAATCACTGGTTCCAGGAGAGTGAGAGGGTCTGGGACTCAGCCCATCATCATCTACAGAGCTCCATTCGTGAGCAGAAACATCATGATACCTGCAGAACATCTGCTGCCAGTCTTCGCCCTGGTCAGAAGGTATGTCTGTCAACCAAGAACATCAGGTTGCGTCTATCCTGTAAAAAGCTGAGTCCCACATACAGTGGCCCCTTTGAAATCATCAAGGAGATCAATCCAATAACCCTCCAACTCAAACTCCCAGATCGGTTTCGTATACCCAGTTTTTCACATTTCTGAGTTGAAACTCTACCACTCACCTGTTTCTCTTTCTTCCAAAGAGGTGACAGTGGCGTACCTCCCTTGCCTGAAATCGAGGACAAAAACGGAGTCTTCACTCCTTTTGGTTCTGTCCTGTGTCCTAGTTTTCCTAGGACCTATTTAGTTTTTTCATTCACCTGTGAGTTAATCAACTTGTTAACTCCCTTTGTTTGTTCATGATTATAAGCCTTAATTTCTCCTTTAGTGTTTATTCCTGTTTCCTGAGTATTGATCATTAAAGTTTTCTAGTAGTATTCTTCGTCTTCATGAGTTTTCTGGCTACGTAACAGAAGAACAGCTGCCTCTTATTTTTCCCTTTTGTTTTTTTTTCCCCCAATGACCTACCAGCTGTCCAGCTCCTCTGCTTGGAGAAGGGAGACCATCCGCTTGAGGAACACACATGGGATTTCATCCAAATGGCGTGCCTCACGCGCTATCCTGGCCGCTCGCTCTGTCTTCTACATTACCAGCTTGAGGGAGCGGTCAAAGGCACGCCTTCCAGCGGACGGTCCAAGGGAAGATTTTGCTGCATTCGTTGAGTGGGTGCTAGTGAATAACAACTTGCCATTCACAATCGGCCCTGTGGAGGATGATATTATCACCAGCCCCACTCCAGAAACCACTGGCCATATGGCTTCCCCAGACTTCCTTGTCCCTCTGGCTCCACCTTGTTCAGCCGTGGACCTACTTACGCCTTCGGCTCCGTCTGGCTCCCCCTTCCCCTGGCTCCACCTCTTTCCTCTGCCCCACCAGCTCAGCTTCTGTCCTCTAGTTATCCGGCTCCACCTTGGACGCTCATTGCTGTGGCTCCACCTTGGTCTCCAGTAGTCATCATCAGTGTCGCATGGGCCCTTCAGCCTGACAGCTTCACCAGTGTCTCCATCTTCGGTTGCTGCATCATCGTCGGTCATCCCCAGGGTGCATTCCATCAAGTTGGCTACACCATGGGTCCTCCCGTCTTCAACTCTGCCCTGCCCTGGTTCTGTCCTGTGTCCTAGTTTTCCTCAGTCCATTTAATTATTTAATTCACCTGTGTGTTAATCAACTTGTTAGCTCCCTTTGTTTGTTCATGCTTATACACCTTCAGTCCTCCTTTAGTGTTTGTCAGTTCTCATTAATGTTTACATATTTATTCCTGAGTATTGATTAGTAAAGTCTGTTTTCTAGTAGTATTCTTAGTCTTTGTGAGTTTCCTGGCTACGTAACAGTAACAGATTTATTATTAGATTTCTTTAACCTGTGAATATGTAAGTCCTTCCAGAAGTGTCTTCGTCTCTGATATAGTGTGAGATCAATTTAAGGAGGTTTTCAGGTGATTTTATTTGTATGTGGAATTTGTATGTGCCTTCTTGGCTCCTTCCTTCAGATGCCTTTAGACCAGGGATGGGCAAACTCGGTCCTGGAGGGCCACTGTCCTGCAGAGTTTAGCTGCAACCCTGATAAAACTCACCTGTGTGTAATCCTGAAGACCTTGATTAGCCGGTTCAGGTGTGTTTGATTAGGGTTGGAGCAAAACTCTGCAGGAACAGTGGCCCTCAAGGACCGAGTTTGCCCGGCCCTGCTTTAGACAATGATCCACATCAGAAAAAAAGCTCTTACTGTGCAACAGTCCATATTCAGAGCCATTGAGAATGCAATCCTATTAAATGCTCAATTAGCCATAAAACTATGAGTGAATTTCTCATCTGCCATACATTGCAGAAACACTGTTTGATGTAAGAACAACATTCAACATATTTTTTCATGTCGTGATTTGATTTCAATGCGATTCCACTCAATTATTTGGGTATTATGGGAATGTTCTGCTTTGTAATTTGCTTTAGAGCTATTTATATATTAGAGCTTTTTAAAAAACTGCGTAGAAGAGATCTGTCAGTCAAAAAAATTTTCCTTTACAAAGCACATGCAAAGCACATGGAAACAAAATGTCAGAAGTCACGAATGCTAGTACACTAGATTTGTTTGTATTTCCATGGACACCCTGGGGCCCGTTTCAATAAGGACATTCAACCAACTAAAAAGTTAAAAATTGAACTCTGAGTTGTTGGTTTCAGAACAGCTGAATTGAGTTAGTTCAATCTACTCTGTGTATGCTGACTCTGTGTTAAGTGCATACACAATGACTATGAAAAGCCATTATCAATGCAGCTCTGATATTACGATTCACCAAGGCAACAGCCCCAAACAAAAAGATGTCTGCATACTTCCGAGTCAATACAAGTTTAATTCTAATCACTGTTATAATATCAGAGGTGAAAACTAGCAGAACGGTAAGTTATTTAATTAATATTCATTTATTTTCATGGTATCCCATAGGCAAATAAATAAATAAATACATACATACATACATACATAAATAATTAATGTCCATTTTTCTTATTTTGCAAATTATCTGGCAATGGGATAAGAAAAATAAGGCAGCAGCTATTTACACTTAATGGAAATAACATATTTTCTTAGCGATAGATGCTATATTCTATTTACAATAAAGAGCAGTTCTATATAATAACTGTAAATAGTAATTAGATGCTATTTATACTTTATATTAGCAGATATAATTTTCCTTGACTGGGTAGTTTGCATATTTTCAGGTTTAAATATTAATTTGATTATGCACAGGTATTGTGTGAATTCCTAGATGCTTTGTTAATCAAATGTGGATCCCAATGTTATTTACTGGGTGGACAAAAATGTATAGGTGTACATTTACATTTTTATGAATAAATTTGGATGTCCACACAGCAGGTGTTGTAGAGTGGCTGTGAACAAGAGGAAAGCAGTCGTTATAACTGTCACACGTCCACTTTTAAACAGACTAACTCAATCCTAGAGGAAGAAGCAGTCACAGACGACCATCTTACCAGGTATTTCTATAAAAGCATTAGCACATACATATATATCATCAGTGTTTTTTTATGTACTTTTGCATTCATGTGATGGAGTATGTTTCAAATATTATTTTATTAATAATAATATTAAATAACTACAATTCATTTTTGTCTTACATGTTCACCGACAGTCCACACTTGTGATGTTTAAGAGAAATTTTACATGATTACTGCCCATCAGTACCCATTGTAAATGTGTAATTACACTGTAACAAGGGCACCTTAAAATAAAGTGTAACCAAAAAATGTAAACACTGCATTTGTGTGATATACATTATAACTATTTAAAGTACAAGAAGATGCTTAAACATTCAAATTCTTTCATGCTTTATTTTTTTATTGCTGATATTTGATATTTACAAACCACATTACACTAATTTGCTTTCATATGTATGTACTTCTCCTTATAAATAAGAGTGGAAGCCATATGAAAATGTTTTGAATAAAAATTCTAGAGACAGTAAACCTAGGGATATTTCAAATCTAATATCATATGAAATATATTTACAGCCAAAATGTTGTGGTCCGTGCAACTCTTACTGCTTCTGGGTAAGGAGACCAACATACTGACACAAAACTTAGTCTCTGTACATTCTTTTGTCTGATGACCAATATCTTCTGAAATAAGTGCTCATAGAAAAATGTATGTGCATCTGTAACTCTCTAACATGCACAGGCTGCACAACTGTCATTGGCACTGAAATCAGATTGGTGAATGGTGACTGGTGTTCTGGACGAGTGGAGGTTCTCTATAATGGAATATGGGGAACAGTGTGTGATGATTACTGGGATCTGTCAGATGCTGCAGTGGTGTGTAGAGAGATGGACTGTGGGAATGTGATAGAGACAAAGAGTAAAGCTTATTTTGGACAAGGATCAGGACAGATATGGATGGATGATGTAAACTGCACTGGCACTGAGTCTTCACTAAAGAACTGTTGGACACCTGGATGGGGAATACATAACTGTAGCCATCTTGAAGATGCTGGAGTCATCTGCAACTGTGAGTTAAAAACATTCATAAATGAACTACAAATTTAACATTGTACATTTTCTTTTATAAAGAATGGTCAGAGTGATAGATATAAGAAATCATGAATTAAAGAAGGTCTTGTTCGTCCAAATACCGTATGTCATTGTGGTTTTTCAAATAAAGGAAGGAGCACAAATATCTGGGAGAAAAAAAAAACTTGTGTCTTTATATTATTTGTGTGGATAACAGCTGTCAAGTTGGTGAATGGCGGTGACTCCTGTTCTGGACGAGTGGAGGTTCTCTATAATGGAACATGGGGAACAGTGTGTGATGATGGCTGGGGTCTGTCAGATGCTGCAGTGGTGTGTAGAGAGATGGGCTGTGGGAAGGTGAAAGAGGCAAAAAGAGGTGCTTATTTTGGACAAGGATCAGGGCCAATATGGATGGATAATTTAAAATGTGCAGGGAAAGAGTCAACACTGAAAAACTGTTCATCAAATAGACTACACAACTGTAGCCATCAAAAAGATGCTGGAGTCATCTGCCAATGTGAGTCAAAATATTCAAAGAATTTAAATAATGTTGTACAATAAATTAAAAAGAATCTATTTATAGTTTTTCATTTTGTGTGGATAATAGCTGTCAGGTTGGTGAATGGCAGTGACTCCTGTTCTGGACGAGTGGAGGTTCTCTATAATGGAATATGGGGAACATTGTGTGATGATGGCTGGGGTCTGTCAGATGCTGCAGTGGTGTGTAGAGAGATGGGCTGTGGGAATGTGATAGAGGCAAAGAGTAAAGCTTATTTTGGACAAGGATCAGGACAGATATGGATGGACGATGTAAACTGTGCTGGCACTGAGACCTCACTAAAGAACTGTAGGACAAGAGGATGGGGAATACATAACTGTAGACATTCTGAAGATGCTGGAGCGATCTGCAATTGTGAGTCAAAAACATTTAATTGAATAATTTAATATTGTACAATTTTTTTTTTTTTTTTTTAAGGAATGACCCTACAGAGCTAAATAGAAAAAGTCTTGTTGTTTCGAATGCCATATACAGTATATCACTCATCTGTTTCAAATACAAGAAGGCAAACAAATATGTGGGTAAAAAAAAAAAATACTTATATCTTTATATTATTTGTGTGGTTAATAGCTGTCAGGTTGGTAAATGGTGGTCACTCCTGTTCTGGAAGAGTGGAAGTTCTCTATAATGGAATATGGGGAACAGTGTGTGATGATGGCTGGGGTCTGTCAGATGCTGCAGTGGTGTGTAGAGAGATGGGCTGTGGGAATGTGAAAGAGGCAAAGAGTGGCGCTTATTTTGGACAAGGATCAGGACAGATATGGATGGATGATGTAAATTGTGCTGGCACTGAGTCCTCACTAAAGAACTGTAGGACTCCTGGATGGGGAATACATAACTGTAGACATTATGAAGACGCTGGAGTCATCTGCAACTGTGAGTCAAAAACATTTAATTGAATAATTTCATATTGTACATTTTCTTTTTTAAATGAATGTCCCAAGAGAGCTAAATAGAAGAAATCTTGACTTAAAGAAGGTCTTGTTGTTTCGAATGCCATATGTCGTTGCTCTTTTTCAAATAAAAGAAGGCAAACAAATATGTGGGGGGAAAAACAACTTACTTATAGCTTTATATTATTTGTGTGGATTATAGCTATAAAGTTGGTGAATGGCAGTGACTCCTGTTCTGGACGAGTGGAGGTTCACTATAATGGAATATGGGGAACAGTGTGTGATGATGACTGGGATCTGTCAGATGCTGCAGTGGTGTGTAGAGAGATGGGCTGTAAGAATGTGATAGAGGCAACGAGTTCTGCTTATTTTGGACAAGGATCAGGACAGATATGGATGGATGATGTAAATTGTGCTGGGAGTGAGTCCTCACTAAAGAACTGTAAGACACCTGGATGGGGAATACATAACTGTGGACATTATAAAGATGCTGGAGTCATCTGCAACTGTGAGTTCAAAACATTCATAATTGAAGCACAAATTTAATATTGTACATTTTATTTTGTAAACGAATGACCCTATGAGAGCTAGATATAAGAAATCATGAATTAAAGAAGGTCTTGTTCTTTCAAATGCCAAAAAACAAAAAACAACAACAACAAAAAAACAACTTACTTACTTACTGTATTTATACTTGTGTGGATAATAGCTGTGAGGTTGGTAAATGGCGGTCACTCCTGTTCTGGACGAGTGGAGGTTCACTATAATGGAACATGGGGAACAGTGTGTGATGATGGCTGGGATCTGTCAGATGCTGCAGTGGTGTGTAGAGAGATGGACTGTGGGAATGCTATAGAGGCAAAAAGTGCTGCTTATTTTGGACAAGGATCAGGACAGATATGGATGGATGATGTTCAATGTGCTGGGATTGAATCTACACTGAGTAACTGTTCATCAAATGGATGGGGAGTACACAACTGTAGCCATCAACAAGATGCTGGAGTCATCTGCCAATGTGAGTCAAAATATTCAAAGAATTTTAATAATGTTGTATAATAAATTAAATAGAATAGATTTATAGTTTTTCATATTGTGTGGCTAACAGCTGTCAGGTTGGTGAATGGAGACAACTCCTGTTCTGGAAGAGTGGAGGTTCTCTATAATGGAACATGGGGAACAGTGTGTGATGATTACTGGGATCTGACAGATGCTGCAGTGGTGTGTAGAGAGATGGGCTGTGGGAATGTGATAGAGGCAAAGAGTAAAGCTTATTTTGGACAAGGATCAGGACAGATATGGATGGATGATGTAAATTGTGCTGGCACTGAGTCCTCACTAAAGAACTGTTGGACACCTGGATGGGGAAGACATAACTGTGGACATTATGAAGATGCTGGAGTCATCTGCAACTGTGAGTTCAAAACATTCATATTTGAATAATTGAATATTGTACATTTTCTTTTTAAGGAATGACCCAAGAGAGCTAAATAGAAGAAATCATTAATTAAAGAAGGTCTTGTTCTTTCATATGCCATGTGTCATTGCTTTTTTTTTTTTTTCAAATGAAAGAAGGCAAACAAATATGTGGGAGAAAAAACAACTTACTTATATCTTTATATTATTTGTGTGGATTATAGCTATAAAGTTGGTGAATGGCGGTGACTCATGTTCTGGAAGAGTGGAGGTTCTCTATAATGGAATATGGGGAACAGTGTGTGATGATGACTGGGATCTGTCAGATGCTGCAGTGGTGTGTAGAGAGATGGGATGTAAGAATGTGATAGAGGCAACAAGTTCTGCTTATTTTGGACAAGGATCAGGACAGATATGGATGGATGATGTAAATTGTCTTGGCACTGAGTCCTCACTAAAGAACTGTAAGACACCTGGATGGGGAAGACATAACTGTGGACATCATAAAGATGCTGGAGTCATCTGCAACTGTGAGTTTAAAATATTCATAATTGAAGCACAAATTTAATATTGTACATTTTATTTTGTAAAGGAATGGCACTATGAGAGCTAGATATAAGAAATCATGAATTAAAGAAGGTCTTGTTCTTTCAAATGCCATATGTCACATATCTTTTTCAAATAAAAGAAGATACACAAATATGTGGAAGAGAAAAAAAAAACAAGTTACTTGTGTAATTATATTATTTGTGTGGACAATAGCTGTCAGGTTGGTAAACGGCAGTCATTCCTGTTCTGGACGAGTGGAGGTTCTCTATAATGGAACATGGGGAACAGTGTGTGATGATGGCTGGGATCTGTCAGATGCTGCAGTGGTGTGTAGAGAACTGGGCTGTGGGAATGTGATTGAGGCAAAAAGAGGTACTTATTTTGGACAAGGACTGGGGCCAATATGGATGGATGATGTTCAATGTGTTGGGAATGAATCTACACTGAATAACTGTTCATCAGATGGATGGGGAGTACACAGCTGTAGCCATCAACAAGATGCTGGAGTCATCTGCCAATGTGGGTCAAAATATTCAAAGAATTTATGTAATGTTGTATAATAAATTAAAAAGAATAAAAATTTTTGTTTTTCATTTTGTGTGGATAATAGCTGTCAGACTGGTGAATGGCAGTAACTCCTGTTCTGGACGAGTGGAGGTTCTCTATAATGGAATATGGGGAACAGTGTGTGATGATTACTGGGATCTGTCAGATGCTGCAGTGGTGTGTAGAGAGATGGGCTGTGGGAATGTGATAGAGGCAAAGAGTGTTGCTTATTTTGGACAAGGATCAGGACAGATATGGATGGATAATGTAAACTGCATTGGCACTGAGACCTCACTTAAGAACTGTAGGACACCTGGATGGGGAATACATGACTGTGGACATCATGAAGATGCTGGAGTGATCTGCAACTGTGAGTCAAAAATATTTATAATTGAATAATTGAATATTGTACATTTTCTTTTTTAAGGAATGATCCAAGAGAGCTAAACAGAAGAAATCTTGAATTAAATGAATTAAAGAAGGTCTTGTTCTTTCTTATGCCATATGCCATTGCTCTTTTTCAAATGAAAGAAGGCAAACAAATATGTGGGGGAAAAAAACATCTTACTTGTGTCTTTTTATTATTTATCTGGATAATAGCTGTCAGGTTGGTGAATGGCAGTCACTCCTGTTCTGGACGAGTGGAGGTTCTCTATAATGGAACATGGGGAACAGTGTGTGATGATGGCTGGGGTCTGTCAGATGCTGCAGTGGTGTGTAGAGAGATGGGCTGTGGAAATGTGAAAGAGGCAAAGAGTGGCGCTTATTTTGGACAAGGATCAGGACAGATATGGATGGATGATGTAAATTGTGCTGGGAATGAGTCCTCACTAAAGAACTGTGGGACAGTTGGATGGGGAATACATAACTGTAGACATCATAAAGATGCTGGAGTCATCTGCAACTGTGAGTTTAAAACATTCATAACTGAAGCACAAAAGTAATATTGCACATTTTCTTTTTTAAAGGAATGACCCCTGAGAGCTAGATATAAGAAACCATGAATTAAAGAAAGTCTTGTTCTTTCGAATGCCATATGTTGCTGATCTCGAGACTGTTTTGTCTGACCCTGCTGAATTTTCATTTGCAGTTCTGTTTTATTATTGTCTTCATGCTGATTTCTGTCATTGCAGGTTTAAATATGCTGCTAGAAGGATGCGATGTAAGTTGAGTTCCCATTCAGTCAGTCATGTTCGACGTACGTCAGACAGACTGACGAATAGGAATCTACTATAGGCCAATAGGAAGTAGAATAGGCCAATCTACTTCGAGTGTAACTAAATGAGACAATGCACATTGGCATGGAATCATATGCATCAGCTGCTCTCCTCGCAGCACGGGTATATAAGGTGCATCTTCAGCTTTTCGCTTCGAAGCTGAACTACATGGTGGTGTCTACGAGCGAGTGTGAAAAGAAAATTAGTCAGCTCTTTTGGAAACTGCTCTTCGTTTGGTGCAGGCTGACAGCACAGCAGCGGGGCCGATCTCTCTTCTTTATTTTCTGATTTTCTTTGTTTTGCCTTTTTTAATTGAGCAAACACGTTTCCAGCTGTTAGTTGTGCCCCTCACTCCTCACGACAGCCCCTCCCTGGCCCATTCCTCTGAGGAAGGACCTACTTTCTCAGAGACGGGGCATACTTTGGCACCGGCGTTCAGGACCTCAGACTAGCTCTTTGTCTGTTACGGAGGCCAGCAGAAGGGAAAGGCTGTCTCCAAGCAGAGGATGGCCCACTGGATAGTGGATGCCATCGCCCTGGCTTACCAAGCTCAGAGCGTGCCCTGCCCGCTCAGGTTGCATGCGCACTCCACGAGAGGTGTCGCATCCTCCTGAGCGCTGGCTCGTGGCGCCTCGCTGACAGTCATTTGTAGAGCTGCAGGCTGGACGACACCTAACACGTTCACTAGATTCTATAGCCTTCGTGTCGAGCCGGTCTCCTCCCGTGTTCTCACCTCAGGTCAGAGGCACGGAGAGGCCCCGGCTTTGTGTTGGCTTGCTGTGCTTATATGTGATTATTTCTCTAGAGAGTCCCTACAAGGCAGACCCTGTTGAGTCCTCCGATCTCCCTTCGGCAGCCCACATGGCAGAGCATCTGGTGCCAGGCCTATACTCCACTGCATCCTTGAGAACCGGATTTAGGCTGGGTTCCATATGTGTGACCCTACGGGGATCCCATATGGCTGGTTCCATGGTTGCTCCTAAATGATGCCCGTGTCTTTCCCTCTAGGAGAACCCATCCCTCATCGAGTTGGAGTCACCCCAGTTCTTCCATATGTAGCACAGCCCTAGGGTTAGTCCATCTGTTCTTTTCCACATAACTCCTTCGGGGAAGGATGTGTTTTCTGCAGCGTTCCTTTTCCACAAAAGGGTACGCTTTCCCAGTGTTATCAAATAGTCTCACTGAATGGGTTTTGGGGAACAGCAGTGATCGACACTCTCTGTGTTAGCCTTGTCCCACCGTCCTCAGGCAAGGGGGTCAGGTGGCTTACTACAGAGCGCTGGAAGGAGGCAGCTCCTGTGGCGCTTTTTTAGGGATTCCTATTCTTCGGTCTGTCTGATGTACGTTGAACGTGACCGACTGAATGGGAAAGTCTCGGTTACAAAGGTAACCCTCGTTCCCTGAAGAAGGGAACGGAGATGTACGTCCCGTCGCCACAGTCGCTGTACCCCGCTGATGCAGCCACCTGCTTGGTTCGGCTCCTCAGCGAAACCTGAAGATGCAACACACCTGCTGCTCATTATATACCCGCGCTGCGAGGAGAGCAGCTGACGCATATGATTGCATGCCAATGTGCATTGGCTCGTTTAGTTATACTCAACTCTCTAGCGAAATTCCTATTCGTCAGTCTGTCCGACGTACGTCTCCGTTCCCTCCTTCAGGGAACGAGGGTTACCTTTGTAACTGAGACATTTCTGCATTGTAGATATATTTGAAATATGAATATGAATAATGATTTTTCTATTTATTCTTGTTGGTTCAGTGCACAAACTACATTTTGTTTGCTATTAATGTTGCAAAACATAATTAAAATCACAGTATGTCTTACTGCTTAAAGCTGTGATAATTGTGATTTCAGAGTCAGACCTCAGGAGAGTCCTTTCAAAAACTTCTTGATCAGATAGAGAACATTACAGCTCAAGAGCTTTCTGTGTCTGTAAGTCTTCAAGAGAAAAATGATAAAATAATCAAATCTGAGTTGGTTGATTGATATAGCAGTTTTGTCTTACTGACTCTCTTAACTACATATAACTATTTATCTGATCAATAAATTAGACAATGACCAGCATTTTGACTCTGGCCTTCAACGCTTCAGAGAAGATTTTAGAGACATCATCATCATCATCATCATCATCATCATCATCAGCCAACACAACTGAACTAGCCTCCTATGGAAACCACATGTTAAAAGCCAGCAAGAAACTCATATCTACATTGGTGAAGTCGACAGACAAAAATGACAGTGACAGTTTTATTCTTGCTGCTGTAGGTGAGTGGAGAAACCGTTATCATTGATGATGAAACTGAGATTATATATGATGTCAGGGACTTCAGTAAATAGAGCAGGGAGTAGAGGTGGATCACAGATGGCAGACAACAACAATGATAAATCCAGCTACAGTAACTATATAATTGAGTATGAGCAACAAATGTTTTAACTGAGAACAGAAATCACTAGCTGTATCTTTTGTTTTTGATGTCAAAGTTCAGTATTTTGGTGCAAATTCATCTGTCATTTGGTAGACATGTCCTGAAAAAACCCTAATCCTGAAAAACCTTTAAAAAAGAAATTACAGCATTAAACACGTGTTCATTTACAATAAGTAGTTCATGGTTTGGTGACCACGATGTGTTTTGTGAATATTTGCTGTCTCGAGCATAGTGCAATCAACATTCACAATTTACCAAACATTTACCAAACTCTCAAATGATAAAAATAGAAAGTGTATAGTAATAATCAATTTTACGGTAATAATCAATTACAGTGTTTAATTTTAAGGACATTTTAGTCAAGCTACATCATGAAGACCTGAAAATAGTGAATATTCATTTTATTTATTTGTCATGTGCAAATTGATTTTATTGAAATTTTATAAAAAAAAAAAAATATTGCAAATAAATATACATAGAAAATAACTGCTTGTTTGTTTTTAATCAGAGGGACAAGTCTTCATGGTTGGACCAAATGTCACCTTAAATAAAATCCCTCGACTTGAAACAACAAATTCTTCCGTGGACATCGATCTCATTGGGATCGCCAAGAACAACGTTGGAAGTATTTGAAATGTTTTAATTTGATTAAATTAAAAACAAATCATTAAAAGGGTCATACCATCGCCACTAAACCACATTTACTTATTTTTTTGATAGTTCATGTTTTAACATATTATTGCATGTATGCTTTTGTTTCTTTCACACAGGATCAGCTTCTGTGGCATTCATGAGCTACAACACAATGGAGAATCTACTGAAGCCAAACTTATTCAACACACCGAATGGCACGGATAAAACCATGATGTCCACTGTGATCTCAGCTACTCTTCCCAAAACCAACAACACTGAACTCACCAAACCAGTCAACTTCACCCTCAAACACATCAGAGTGAGAGACTGAAATGTGCTTTTGTCCAACTCCAACAACATCTAATATTCAGTGTTATAATATTTTCTGCATGTTCTTTCTTCTTTTTTCAGGAGCTCGACCCCAACGGTTCTCTGTCCTGTGTGTACTGGAATGTCAGTGAGTGGGTTGTAGATGGATGTTCTGTTTTAAAGACCAACAGCAGCTTCACCGTGTGTTCCTGTGTTCATCTGTCAACATTCGCTCTCATCATGCAAACCCCATCAATCCCACTCCCATCAGAGGTACAAAAGTGAATAAATAAAACTCCTCAAAAGATTGAAACATTGAATGCACTAGCCAAATTCAAATGAAATCTAGAGTAGATGGTCAACATTTATAGTGACCATTCAAGAGCAGCACAGATTTGGCACACATATCCTCTGACATGTTTTCTCAGAGCAACTCACTGTTGGAGTTGGTGAATCTGGTGTGTGTGATCGTGGGGCTGGTGTTCTTCAGTTTGGCCCTGTTGTCCTTTGCCCTTTGTCAGTGGAGTCCTGGAGTGAATAATGTGGCTCGAGTCAACCTCTGCATGAGTTTGCTGTTGGCTCACCTTCTGTTCCTGCTCACACAACAGTTTCTGAGCCTCATACGCCGTCATCAGGTGAGAATGATGAAGGAGCCCTACAGCTCAGCACACCCTCACTGAGAATCATCATAACCCTCTCTCACTGTCTCCAGGTGTTGTGTGCCGTGATATCCGGTGTTGTGCACTTCCTCTTTCTCTCCGGCTTTGTGTGGATGTTCATTGAAGCTGTGCTGCTCTTCATCTGTGTGACGAACCTATCACGGATCAGCTCTGAAAAGAGGAAGGTGCTTAACAGTGGATTCCTGTGTGTGATTGGATATGCGGTTGCTCTGGTTGTGGTGGGCGTGTCTGGCTGGCTGGTTCCTGATGGCTACGGCAGCGAACAGTGAGTTGTTGTTGTTGTTTTTAAGTTGATTTGTTTTGAAAGGAAATAAAGTAGTTCTGTGCTTTTGTGACATCTCTGATAAAAATACATTTATACTGTATCAGCATCATGGATGAGATTAAAATCTTTAAAATTTCAATAGTCAGCACCTAAATTCATTCAGTTATTATATTGTGTTTTCCTTTAAACAGCTGCTGGATTAAAATGGATAAAGGTTTTATCTGGAGTTTTCTGGGTCCTGTTACTGTCATACTTGCAGTAAGCACATTTTTTTATTTCTTATGATTTAATTTGTAGTAAAGAGAAAACAAGATGATTAATTATTTGTTTTCTACTTTTCAGTTGAACATGATTCTCTTCATCAGCATCATCATCAGTCTGAGCTCAACTCTCAAAAATCTGAACGCTGAAATTTCACAGATGAAACAAACCAAGTATCAAACGTTCAGATTTGAACACTCCATAGAAAATATACATATATAGTCAATAGACCTATTTTGTGTTTGCAAACGGCAATGTTTTTTGTGGGTGGTGCCTACCTGGTGGCAGAAAATAACAGTTCTGCAAGTAGCAGTCTGTGGAAGCCACGGAATAAAAGAATAAAAAAGTTCATTTCGAGTTTATATCTCACAATTCTGACTTTTATTCTTCCAAATCTAAGTTTAAAAGAACAGACTTTTTTTCCCCCTTCAGAATTGAGATATAAACTCACAATTGCGAGAACTGGGAGATATAAACATGCAAATGCAAGAAAAAAAGTCTTGTAAGATAAAGATGTTATAGGCTAAGTTTAAAAATGATCTATGTAAAATGTTATAGGCTTAAATATTATTTCAATCTGTAACTGCTATGTGTGTCCCCTATGACTTGCTTATGTGAATATTATGAAGACTTGCTGTTTACATTAAATTCATGCTTTAATAGTAGACTAATCATCGCAGGTTTCATCAGTTCAGTCTGTGACTTGCAACATAAACGTCTGTGTTTTGCTTCAAAGGACATCTTCAACGACGGTATTCTATAAAAATGAAGACTATTTTTTGCATTCCAATTCTGACGTTCAAAGGCACAACAAAACCTTTTTCTCTTATTCTGTGGATTTTTCCGATTTTCCTCTACTTGTTATCGTTATTTTTCTGCCACCACTGTGCGTACGCAGCTACAAGTGATATAACTATGACTTCTGCTCCAAACTGGTCAATAGAGACACATAAACTCTCTTTCTTTCTCTGCAGGATTATGGTATTTAAAACACTGGCTCAGTTTATGGTTCTTGGTTGCTCCTGGATTCTGGGCTTCTTCACTAATGGCAGTAAGGTGCTGGAGATCATCTTCCTGATCTTGAACTCCCAGCAGGGAACCTTCATCTTCCTGATCTATTGTGTCCTCAATAATGAGGTCAGATATTACTCAATTTACCATCATATTCCATGTCAAAACTGAATATAAAAGACTATTAGAGTTGCTACCGCTCTTCCATTTCCTTCCTGTGATGAATATTCAAATCCTTTGAAAGGATTAATGCTATGCAGTGAGACAGACGGATCAAACTTCAAGCATTTAAAACTACTTCAAACTTTTAGGCCAGGCTTGTCCTCAGTAATGAGTTCTTTTTATCATCCTGCTCAATAGGAAAACCACTGATCAGTGTCTTTCTCCAAAACAGTACAGTATACCACTATGTTTGGCCTTCCGAAAATGGATGAAATTAGAAATCAGTGATTAAGATTTATTTATAAAGTTGTTCCTTAGCAGTACAACCCATATGTTTCCTTGTATACAGCACGTTTTACAGAGTAACGCTTCCTGAAACTAAGAGAGTACAACGCTGACTACATACAAAGACCACTTACCACTGTGAAATGTTCTGCTCAAGTCATGCTTGCAAAGTTGGCTTGATCAAACACATTTTCAGAATCCGACTCGGGGCTCGAACTGATACAGTAAAACAGACATTATTAACTGTGTGTTTACAATTGCTTAAAGCCTCTGAAGCTTGCAATTATGGTAAGGGGCATTACGTTTCCGACACGCGTTTGAGGCATTTGGCCAATCAAAATGCATTGGGTCTGCTGGCCAAAAGGAGCATACTGAGCTTTTCAGAAAGAGGGGCATTGTAGACATCAGCATGTTTCAGACAGACTGGGAATAAATAGAGGAGTTGCAATTAGGGGTGTTCAATTCCAGGTTTTTTGGGGTCGACTCAGATTCCCGACTCCCACCATAGGAGTCGAAGGTATCAACTCCTGGAATCGATTCCATTTGCTCTATTTACTTTAAGTCAAAACGGGGTCGGCAATATAACAACTAAGGATTGCCATCTTTATTTTACATTAAAGGCAGGCTATTCTTTTTCCAAATGTAGGATGTATGACGTAGGCATAACATAAGCTTAGAATTGAGAAATGCAGAAGCGCAGAGAATAGAGCAAAATAAAAACAAATTAGTAAGTCTAAACTGAGAAGTTTTAAAGAAAAAATGTCAGATTTCGATATAAGAGAAGAGGAGCTACGTCTTACATCGGGTCAGAGGTCACCCTTTCACTGGAACTAGACTCTCTCATGAACATGTGCAGCTGTTGCTGGAAGCCACTGATGATTATAGTTTATACAGTTTTAGTAACACTTCAGTTTATGGTCCAATTCTCACTATTAACTAGTTGCTTATTAGCATACATATTAATAGGATTTTGGCTGTTTATTAGTACTTATAAAGAACATATTAATGCCTTATTCTGCATGAACATATTCTACATCTCTTAATCCTACCCATACCTAAACTTAACAACTACCTTACTACTATAAGTAAGTAGAAGTTTATTGAGGCAAAAGTCATAGTTAAGAGTTAATTAATAGTGAGAATTGGACCCTAATCTAAAGTTTTAAATATGGATATTATTCTTACAAAACCCATCACTTCACTTCATGGAGGCATTTACTAACCCACTGGGGTTGTATGGATTAGTTTTATGATGGATGGATGCACTAATGCCATTACAAAGTTGGGAAGAGCCATGATATTATTTATTATAACTCTGATTTTGTTTGGCAAAAAAAAAAGTCCAACGCTATCTCACAACCAATTTGTAAGTATTTTACGAGGGTGGTATGATTTGTCTTAACCCCAGTGACTGGTAGGTTTAGGGACGGGGTTAGGGGTACGTCATTCGTACGAATTTATACAAATTTGGAAACTTGAGCTGTGAGATCATGTTGGAAAGTCATATACACCTAAGGGTTAAGGGTGAGTAAATTGTGGGATAATTTTCACTTTTAGGTGAACTATTACTTTAACCTATTCTACACCCAATAAACAAAATAAGGAACTTTTAAAAAGCATCATATGACTCCTTTAAAACACATTTTCTTACCTGTTTATTATAAACAAATTCCATTTTGGTTCATGAGTTCATTCATGTCATAAGCATATTTCTTATTTCTTGTGATTTATATTAAAGTGAACTAGGTGATTAATTGTTCTTTTCTACTTTTCATCTAAACATGTTTAACTGGTTAAACTGATCTCATGAACTCACTCAGCTGCTCTCATCTCATTCTTGTCCAGGTCAGGCAGCAGTACAGAAACTGCTTCAGATGTCTTTGTGGAGTCCAACAACACTGAAGACTACAGCATCGTGTTTAAGAAATAAAAAGCATATTTTTACAGATTTCGCAAAATAAACAATCCTAAATATTTGCAGCTCATACTGTTTACTGATATATATCTATTTAAATGTGGATTGATGTGTGCTTTTATATACATTAATACATTAATCCTAAATTGTAAAATACTACGTTTAAATATATCTACTATTAGGGATGCACCGATACCATTTTTAAGGACCGAGTACGAGAACCGATACTTTTTTTCTAGTACTCACCAATACCGATGCCTATACATTTATTAATCTCTCTCTTTTTTTTTTTTTTTTTCTTTTTTTTTGATGTTGCAGTTTTCCAAGCACAACACAGTGAGACTAATGAATGTAGGGCAGCTTCTTTATTAGTACTCTAATGAAAAAGTAATAATTTTATGTGCTTGTCACAAACTTAGAGAACAAAAATTTCACAGTGTCCGTTAACCTTAGGGCATAATTACCAATATATATAATTGTTGTTATACAAAAAGAAATTTACAAACAAATTACAAACAATACAACAAATAGCCTACTATAGAGATACAAATTAACTAAACTTGTGTTATGTAGTTCCTGCATATAGGCACTGGGGGCAGTGGGTGAATTCACAAATAATACATATCCTCCTTCACTAATCGATAACGAATTGTGATTGAAAGCATGCAGCACGCAATGTGTGTGTTGTCATTTTCCACACCTCCGAGGCTGACATTGTTTCTGCTGCTGCAGTGTCTCTGTGCATGGAAAATTCTGTCAGTTACGTCACGTGAGGTATTGGTCTTTGGTATCAGGGGTATTTTTACGAGTACAAGTACACTTTGTTTTCTAGATTGTTTATTTGTATAAAATAATATGTTCTAACAAATATATTTTAAATTACAAATGAAATATTGTGGAGCCATTTAATGTAAATATAAGTGTACATCAAAACACATAAGTGTAAATCAATTCAAAACCTATGCAGATTTGTACAAACAGTACACATTCAAAACCTACACAAGAGTAAACTCAAAACATAAATAAAATAAGTATACAGAAAACAAAATTCAAAATGAACACTATTTAAACACAAAAGTGTACAGTAAATATTAAATTCAAAACCTATAAATTTGCAAACAGTACACAATTAAAACCTATATTTAAAACCTTCGCAACCATGTAAACTCAAAACATACATAAAATATGCACATATACAGAACACACAAATACAAAATGAACACTAAATGAAAAACTACGAGTAGGGATGCATCCCTATCTATTATTTTTCTAGCCGCTATGCTGTGGTTCATGCAAATCTTTCTGCTTCTGGGTAAGATAACTCATGACACACTGAAACAAATCTTGGTCACTGGAACATTTTCAGCACAGTGAAAGCTTATATTTTTATATATATTGATACCTAAATCCTAACTTGTAAAATACTATGTTTAACTAAAAGTAAATCTGACATGAGTCACAACCATTATTTTTATAGGCTAACAGGCTTATATGCTAAGTGATTGATTTATTCTGAAATAAGAATGTCTCTTGATGATTTTGTCTAATGCGTTCATTTACATCTCTGCTCATCTACTTTTGATTTGTGAATTGTAATATGTTTGCTATTTGTTAAAATGAGTACAATTAATTATAATAAAATAATTAATTTGTTTGCTGGAGTGGATATTTAATTCAGTAAAAAAAATATAATATTAGAATTTAATCTGTAAAGTGGTATGCATTTCAATTGTCTCTTTGTTAATAATTAATTGTAAGATAAATGTTCAACATTAACTTGTTCTGTTTGCTATGTGTTTTTAGGTAACAATTTAGTATAGGGAACATGTATTCACTATTAACTACGACTTTTCCCTCAATAAACTCCTAATTTACTGCTTATTAATAGTTAGTAAGGTAGTTGTTAAGTTTATTGGGTAGAATTAAGAATGTAGAATAAGGTCATGCAGAATAAGGCACTAACATGTGCTTATTAATTACTAATAAACAGCTAATATTCTAGTAAAATGCATGCTAAGCAACTAGTTAAAAGACCCTAAAATGAAGTGTTACCTGTTTTGATAATCTTAAATACAACTGACATTTCAAAGCTTTCAGCAAAACATTTTCTGGATGAATGAGCAAATGCTAAGAAGTCTTTCAATGATCCTGCTCTCCCCTATACTTCATTGTGTGATGAAATAAAACTATGGCATCAAAAGGATAAAAACCTTTAAGCAAGTAATCAGCAGTATCACTTTATTTGTAAAAATAGAAGCAAAAGTTTTGACTTGTTGATTTTGGTCACAAACATGGTGTTAAAAATGCAGCATTATGCAGTTGTTTGAGCATTATGCAGTTTTGTTTGAGCATTTTTAGTAATTTCATCTACTGCTAGTATGATAATGACTTTCGAAAGTAAAAAAAAAAAAAAAAAAAAAAAACATCCATAGACAGAGGCTCAGTGTTTGATCTTATCTTCTAAACAAAACAGGGCATGCATCATGCAAACCACTGTAACTTGGCATTATGTGGCAAACCACGTGTGAATTTAGAGGTAGAATTTTGTTTAACAAATATATTTTTTAAAGCAGTCAACAAAACATCTCCACATTTTCACAGAAGTTTTCAAAAAGACCGACTCAATCCAAGGTGAAGAAGAGAGACATTTATCAGGTATTAATAACATCATATTTTATATGTTTGCAAATATAATTACTTGTTTTTTTTATTTTGTGATATATTTCATATAGCTAGCTATGCTCATATTGATAATAGATTAGAGAGGTTATTGTTAAAATGTGTCTACTTTGGACATTATGCAGAGTGCACTGTAATGTATATTCAATGACAATATTACTAAATACAATTAGAAACACTCAATTATACAATTAGACAATTGTCTCATAATATTTAGGATATACCTTATACAGCAATTATTCAAAATGACATTGATAACATTATATGTCTATAACATTCACTGTTTATCACATAAATCTGAAATAAAAAGAGATATATGTACATTGCACTTGAATTACATTTCCAGTGTTTAAGCTATAGATTTCACTACTATAACATTTTCATTTGTGTATTTTACATTATGTTTTCTCATATTCAACTTCATTTCCAATTATTCAAACAGGATAAAATCAGGTTACACTTTATTTATTTCGATAATCCACTTTAGACATTCTAAATATAAAGTATAACTTTGCAACTACATGTCAACTAACTTTCGGTACAGTAATAACAGACTGTTAGCAGACTGTTAGGTTAGGGTTAGTAGAATAAGTTGACATATAGCCTAGTAGTTGCAAAGTTACTTATAGTCAGTAGAATGTCTGTTAAAGGACCATTAGTTATTAGCAGATATTAAGCAGGCAGTCTACTAATATTCTAAAGAATGCTAGTTGACATGTAGTTGCAAAGTTACTGACAGTTAGAATATCTAAAGTATAACCTAAAATCATAATAGATATTACATATTACATGTTTATATGCATTTAGAGTGTTTGAATGAACCACACCCATTATGGTCATAATTTGCATTCAGTTGCTTATACAGTTTAAAATGTGTATTATTAAATTAAATGTTAAATGCAGTAGATTGATATTCTTATTAATTGAGAAAGCAGAAAAGACAGCAATTAATGTTTTGTGTGAAGATTCAAAATGTATAATAAATCATATCAATTATATTTCTAGCCGCTATGCTGTGGTTCATGCAAATCTTTCTGCTTCTGGGTAAGATAACTCATGATACACACTGAAACAAATCTTGGTCACTGGAACATTTTCAGCACAGTGAAAGCTTATATTTCTCAAAACTAATTCTAGTTGTTTTAATTATTTAATAACCTATTGAAAAAATTATTTGGATCTTTGACTCTATAGCATGTATAGGTTATAAAACTGCCACTAGTACATATGAAATCAGACTGGTGAATGGAGACAACTCTTGTTCTGGACGAGTGGAGGTTCTCTATAATGGAATATGGGGAACAGTGTGTGATGATGGCTGGGATCTGTCAGATGCTGCAGTGGTGTGTAGAGAGATGGGCTGTGGAAATGTGATAGAGGCAAAGAGTAAAGCTTATTTTGGACAAGGATCAGGACAGATATGGATGGATGATGTAAATTGTGTTGGCACTGAGTCCTCACTAAAGAACTGTTGGACACCTGGATGGGGAAGACATAACTGTGGACATTATGAAGATGCTGGAGTCATCTGCAACTGTGAGTCAGAAACATTCATAATGGAAATACAAATTTATATATTGTACATTTTCTTTTTCAAGGAATGATTAAAAGCATACAGATATAATAAATCATGAATTAAATGTCTTTTTTTTTTCTTTTTTTTTTTCAAAATGCCATGTATTGCTCTTTTTCCAAATAAAAGATGATACACAAATAGTTGGGAGGAAAAAAAAAATTACTTGTTTTTATATTATTTGTGTGGATAATAGCTATAAAGTTGGTGAATGGCGGTGACTCCTGTTCTGGAAGAGTGGAGGTTCTCTATAATGGAATATGGGGAACAGTGTGTGATGATGGCTGGGATCTGTCAGATGCTGCAGTGGTGTGTAGAGAGATGGGCTGTGGGAATGTGATAGAGGCAAAGAGTAAAGCTTATTTTGGACAAGGATCAGGACAGATATGGATGGATGATGTAAACTGCATTGGCACTGACTCCTCACTAAAGAACTGTAGGACAAGAGGATGGGGAATACATGACTGTAGCCATCATAAAGATGCTGGAGTCATCTGCAACTGTGAGTCAGAAACATTCATAATTGAAATACAAATTTATATAGTGTACATTTTCTTTTTCAAGGAATGATTAAGAGCATACAGATATAATAAATCATGAATTAAATGTCTTTTTTTTTCTTTTTTCTTTTTTTTTTTCAAAATGCCATGTATTGCTCTGTTTCCAAATAAAAGATGATACACAAATAGTTGGGAGAAAAAAAATTAGTTGTTTTTATATTATTTGTGTGGATAACAGCTGTCAGGTTGGTGAATGGAGACAACTCGTGTTCTGGACGAGTGGAGGTTCTCTATAATGGAACATGGGGAACAGTGTGTGATGATGACTGGGATCTGTCAGATGCTGCAGTGGTGTGTAGAGAGATGGGATGTGGGAATGTGATAGAGGCAAAGAGTAAAGCTTATTTTGGACAAGAATCAGGACAGATATGGATGGATGATGTAAATTGTGCTGGCACTGAGTCCTCACTAAAGAACTGTAGGACAAGAGGATGGGGAATACACAACTGTAGCCATTATGAAGATGCTGGAGTCATCTGCCAATGTGAGTTAAAAACATTCATAACTGAATAATTTAATATTGTACATTTTCTTTTTTTAAAGGAATTACCCTACAGAGCTAAATAGAAGAAATATTGAATTAAAAAAGGTCTCGTTTTTTCAAAATGCCATACATCATTGATCTTTTTCAAATAAAACAAGGTACACAAATATCTGGGAATATATTAAAATATATTTGTGTGAATAATATTTTAGAAGTTAAATATTTAAAAGTTCTTTTTAATATTTGTGTGGATAGTATCTGTCAGGTTGGTGAATGGCAGTGACTCCTGTTCTGGACGAGTGGAGGTTCTCCATAATGGAACATGGGGAACAGTGTGTGATGATGGCTGGGATCTGTCAGATGCTGCAGTGGTGTGTAGAGAAATGGGCTGCGGGAATGTGATAGAGACAAAGAGTGTTGCTTATTTTGGACAAGGATCAGGACAGATATGGATGGATGATATTCAGTGTGCTGGGAATGAGTCCTCACTAAAGAACTGTAGTACAAGAGGATGGGGAATACGTAACTGTGGACATGATAAAGACGCTGGAGTCATCTGCAACTGTGAGTCAAAACCAATCATAAGTAAAGTACAAATATAATATTGTACATTTTCATTTTTAAGGAATAACCCTAGAGAGCAATATATAAGAAATCACGGATTAAAGAAGGTCTTGTTGTTTTCTAACTGCCATTTGTCATTTATCTTTTTTCAAATAAAAGAAGGTACACAAATATATGGGAATATATTAAAATATATTTGTGTGAATAATATTTTAGAAGTTAAATATTTAAAAGTTCTTTTTAATATTTGTGTGGATAACAGCTGTCAGGTTGGTGAATGGCAGAGACTCTTGTTCTGGACGAGTGGAGGTTCTCTATAATGGAAAATGGGGAACAGTGTGTGATGATGACTGGGATCTGTCAGATGCTGCAGTGGTGTGTAGAGAGATGGGCTGTGGGAATGTGAAAGAGGCAAAGAGTGGCGCTTATTTTGGACAAGGATCACGACAGATATGGATGGATGATGTAAATTGTCTTGGCACTGAGTCCTCACTAAAGAACTGTAGGACACCTGGATGGGGAAGACATAACTGTGGACATTATGAAGATGCTGGAGTCATCTGCAACTGTGAGTTTAAAACATTCATAATTTAAGTACAAATGTAATATTTTATTTTTTTAGGGGAATGACTCTGGAGAGCTATATATAAGAAATCATGAATTAAAATGGTCTTATTTTATTTTTATTTTTTTCAAAATGCCACGTCATTGATTTTTTTCAAATAAAAGAAGGCAAAAAAAAAAATAATATGTGGAAGAAAAATAACTTGTGTATTTATATTATTTGTGTGGATAATAGCTGTCAGGTTGGTGAATGGCAGTGACTCCTGTTCTGGACGAGTGGAGGTTCTCTATAATGGAACATGGGGAACAGTGTGTGATGATGACTGGGGTCTGTCAGATGCTGCAGTGGTGTGTAGAGAGATGGGCTGTGGGAATGCCACAGAGGCAAAAAGAGGTGCTTATTTTGGGAATGGCTCCAGACCAATATGGATGAATAATGTAAATTGTTATGGGAATGAGCTTACTCTAAAGAGATGCATTTCACCGGGATGGAACGTACAGAACTGTAGTCATTATAAAGATGCTGGAGTCATCTGTCAATGTGAGTCAAAAACATGAATAAAAATCAGACAACATCCACAACATTACTAGCTCTTTTTTATACATTGAACTAATGTAACGTTCACCATTATTGTCTTTGAAAGATGCCAATTTATCTTCAACAACTGCAATAACAAACTCAACAACAGAAGAGAAGTCTACAGCTGCTGACATCACCAGTTCTCTAGGAAACAACTCTTGTAAGTGAAAATGTACCTCTTTTGAGCAATGTGCAAACATTTTAAAAATATTTTCTAGTGATTTTTAATTAACAAATCTTACAACATGTTCAAATATATTCAAATATAAAATATATTAAATAATAATTAGCAAATAATAAAATATTAATGTTTCCTTATCCTAATGTCATAATAAAATGACAGAGATTAATTTCTATTTCAGATAACTTTTCCTACATCAACGAGTCAAAAAGCTGGATTGATGCACTGGGATACTGCAAAACTCACCACCAGACTTTGGTGCACATTTTAAATGCCACGGCACAAGCGTACATCACACAGATGCTGCAGGGTAAAGAAATCCCCAATGGAGTGTGGATCGGACTTGAACGGAGTATGCTCTTCACTTGTTCGCCCTGGCTGTGGACCGGTGGGCCGTATGTGGACTATGCATCATGGCATCAAACGTATCCAGTGGACAGAGGGAGCAGGTTTTGTGGAAAACTTCTTAAGGAAAAAGAGAACGTGTTTGGATGGGTGGATGCTTGCTGCCACGAGCCCCTTCCTTTCATTTGTCAGGTTAGTATGTTATCAGCTTTTTCACTGCATTCATTGATGTCATCTTGGTCATACAGTATTCATATTCTTTAACTGAATGCTCAATACTGGTTAAATTCTGCAAGTGCCTTAAAGAATTAATGGAGACTAAAATAACTCTCTTTTGTCACGTCTTATCAGGGATGAAACACTAGGCGGAGCTGTTTCCTAGTTTGGAGTCGGTTAGTGATGATCACAGAAACTGAGTCATGATGTTTTGATAAACAAATTTTGTTTTGTTTCTAAACAATTTACAGTAATATGCAGCCCTGTGGTGTAGACTTGCATTTACATTACAAAATGATCAGTTTATATTAGCTCTTTAATCTTTAATAATGCATGCAATGATTTTAAAACCAGCCTTTCTGCATAGCTGATGGAAAGCTGCCTATATGCTAAATATATTTTAGATTCCATGTGAAAATGTGAATCTTCTTTCTTTGTTTTGTCAGTTTATACTGAGATGATCTGTATGACTAATGAACTAATTAAAGTAAATGTTAGTTCTGTGTGCCAATGGTTTGAGGTTTCTTTGAGATTCTTGAAGTGATTATTTCTTGCCAAAGTTTTTTATTGACATTTTTTCCTTAATTTCCCATTTAAATGTTTTTAATTGCAGTCAGATTGTAGTGTCATGCATAATTCACAACTAATAATTAATTTAAATAATGTTTTTGAAATGTTTCTTTAAAGATTTTTGATTACTATCAACTGGTAACAAATTATTTGCATTACAAAATGTCTGTATTTTGCTGTCTTAATTAATCTGCATTATAAATAATTGCAATTGTAATAAAGTGTTTTTCAATATTCTAACTTTGGGAGTTTATATTGAGATGACAGCTAATAAACCTTTATTATAAAATAAATCTTGAGCAGTTTGTTTGTTTTTTGTATGTGAATAGCATAATGTTCTTAAGTTTATTTTATTTTTTTTTAAATTAGAGTGATAATATATTTTTGTAGAAGCAGGTTAGCCATGATAGGCATATGCAGTTGTTGTTTTTGTATTATTATCATGAATAGTTTAATTATAATAATTATAATATTGGGCTAATTATAATATTTTTTTATAACATGAAAAATGCCTGTCCCATCCCCCATCTCTCTCTCTCTCACACACACACACACACACACACACACAAGCGCACACATCACAGACGGTTCCTCCCATTTCTGGCAAATAGAAGAAGAGGAACTAAAGCCGGCTGCCTCCACACATAGGCATATCTCACATGCGGATGCGTTAATATTTTTCTGACAGATTTGTAATAAAGAGCGTCTTTTCCAAAGGAAGATATGTCGACAAGACCGGGATTCTACCGGCAAGAACTAAACAAGACTGTCTGGGAGGTGCCAGAACGATACCAGAATCTCACACCGGTTGGATCGGGGGCATATGGCTCAGTATGGTGAGTCCACCAGCAGGCGAGTTTACAAACACTACTATGAGTAAGGTTTGGCTTATGAATATTAACGACGCAACCGATGATTGGCTGAAACGCCTTCAGACCGCTACTGAATCCTTCACTGAAGGCGTGGTTCATGAATATTACGCTGGACGCTCCAGGAAGGTTACCAAGCAACGTCAGCGTGTGCAAATTAATATTCATTAGCTAAGCCTTCGTCATAGTAAGATTCGTAATTTAGCGTCCAAGAAGAGGAGAGGGTGAGGCAGGAATAAAGCCTGACAAAACAACATCCGGAAAACATTTATTTTACTTTTTCCACAATGATAATCAACGACTGCCAGGAAAATATTTAACAAAACGGCATACTGGAAGTTATATTTGTTAACATTGCTGTTTATATTTGATTATATTGTGATACAGGCTGCTGCTGCTCCTTTTGTTTACTGACATGTGTCAATCATTCCTGCAGCAGTAATGTCTGTCTGACTGGATGTGGCGTGTTTGTTGATAAGTATAGCCTAATATATATACATATATATAGAACCAACAGATTTATATCTGGCAGTCCATCAAGAACAAAAAGGCAGTTGTGAAAGCAAACACAGGTGTTCACAGGGAGTCACATCAGTTGTATTTATATATAGAATGAGCACATACTAAGGCTTCAGATTCTATGTTCAACCTTCCAACATGCCCATCTGGTATGACAATATTGCTCGAGTAGACACAACATGCTAGGCCCATTCGGTTCTGGTCTTAAAGCGAAACCTTCCAGTTTTACCCGTGCCACACCCCCATCAGCATCTGATGTCCATCTGCATGGGAAAACTTCCAGATATTTCATCCTGCCATAATGCACTCACACTGAGAGATTTACATTGCACTGCACTCTGTAGCATCTCAACTCCAACATTAGAGCCCTCCAGCCTCCCTCGTGCTGTGACTGACTGAAACGGTTGCCATGGTGACGCAGCTTCTGGCTTCAGTATCTTCCCATTTTCACTATACTAATTTGCAAATATGTCAATCAGTACTTTATAGTCATAGTCAGTCATGTCATTTTTGTAGTACCAACAATAGGTTACATATTCATCCAGATAATATGCTAAATTATGTTTGGAAGTAAACATGTTTCTCTTCCTCTTCCCAACTTTTTGAAGACAAGCCAAGTTTCACAATTGTTGTGTAATCGGGGCATTGCTGTTTCCGCTCAGCATTACATCTCCAAGCTACTGTTGTGACAACTTAGTCAAAATCAGACTCATAATGAAGATAGTTATCACAGAAAGAAAATCTACACTGGCTTAATTTCATGAGGGCATAATTTCATGAATATTTTACATATTAAAGGGTAAAAGGTCCGTTCCAGACCTCTAAGATTTTCGTTCATCTTTGCAACACAAATGAAGATCTTTTTGATGAAATTTGAGAGCATTCTGTCCCTCCATTGACAGCTACGCAACTGACACTTTGATGCTTCAAAAAGTTCATAAAGAGATCGTAAAACGAATCCTTATAAATTGAGTGGTTTAGTCCAAATTTTCTGAAGAGACAAGATCGCTTTATATGATGAACAGTTTGAATTTAGGCTTTTATTCACATATAAACATTGATCAGCAAACCGAATCTGCTTGATGTGCAAGAACAAAGCTCTTGCGGAAACTCAAATGTAATGCGTCACATGAGAATGAATCTCATTGGTTCTTTCAGAAGCTTAAACGTGATGCGTAACACAAGAATGAACCTCATTGGTTCTCGCCAGTCAAGCACACATGCTTGAGCTTCCGTTTACCACAACTAATGTGTATGTTGATGAATGTGTATGTGAATAAAAGCCTAAATTCAATTTTTTAAATCATATAAGTGATCGAGTCTCTTCAGAAAATTTGGACTAATCCGCTCAATTCATATGGATTAGTTTTATGATCTTTTTATGAACTTTTTGAAGCTTCAAAGTGTCAACTGTGTAGCTGTCAACTGAGGGACAGAAAGCTCTCGGATTTCATCAAAAATATCTTCATTTGTGTTCTGAAGATCTTACGGGTTTGGAGCAACATGAGTGTGAGTAATAAATAACAATTTTCATTTTTGGGTGAACTATCCCTTTAATAGTGATCTATACAAACAGATTTCTCTACTAAACTTGCAATGAACAAGTCGCTTAATCCAAAATGACTGTTTCCTGCTCTGTTTTGCTTTATATTTTTTAAACTACAGCCTGTTTGCTTCAGGCGGCCGCTGAAATTAGTGTACTGAAAGACATTGTGGTTGACAATGCTAAATGGAGCTAACTAACAAATATCACAAACCCAAAGGCATCTGAAAAAAAAAAGAAGAAGCAAAGAACACTCCTTGAGGCCATCACATGTCATCCTGGAAGCTATTACCAGTTTTTCCTTCTCATTTGTTTGGGAGGTTTGCCAGCTCTGAAAAATTATGCGATGCAGCTCATTTCATTGTCAGTGACGCAGATGCCCCACAACATCCTGAGACCACCTGAGACCTAATTATTTCATTATCTGTATTAAAAGATGCAAAACACTAACAATGGATTTACACAGAGGATTTAAATGTTGCTGATTGGATCCCATGTTGACTTCAGCTATTTCTAACAGCCTGGGGATATGATTATAGAGACATTGCAGTGTATCATTTGACATGAGAGGCTTGATTAAGCTATTGTTATGCATTGTATTAATAATAAGCCTTGTCCCACAGTGCTTTAATAAAGCATGCAAAACCAACAATTCAATAGTCATTTAGTCACGATATTCCAATTCAAATTAAGCCTGATATGGGCCTGTAATATCTTAATTTGAATATAGATTCAGATCTGTTAGGATTAAAGCACAACTAGAAGGATGAACAATCCTTATTCAAATGTCTGTCATTTTATTCCCGAGGAATCTCTCGCTCACACACACTCCCACGAACACTTTCTTACTCAAATGAGCTGTGAATTTGCATTGTTCACGTTAAGCCTCTTTCTATTGTGTGATTATTTGACTTCTTCACAGCAGAGCTGATTTATTTTAAAGGAAGGGGGCTGGGCAGACCTGGTGTGTGGAGGGGTACAATCAAAGGAAGGGAGCGTCCCAAATGGGGGTTGGGTGCTCTTGTTTTTAACAGAGTCTGAGACTTTAGTGTGGCCATAAAATAAATGAAATTAAACCATATATATTGCACGATTCATTTGTAGATGGATGATTCACTACTTTTGCTTGGCCCAAAATAATAAAATAAAAATAAATTATAAAATAAAATAATAAAATAAGTGCTGTCAAACAATTAATCACGACTAATCGTATCCAAAATAAGTTTGTGTTTACATAATATATGTGTGTGTACTGTGTATATTTATCATGTATATATAAATACACACCCATGCATGTATATACTTACCAAAAATATAAATTATATATAAATATACATGTATACATGTAACATTTATTCATTAAATAAATACATGTATGTGTGTGCACTTATATTTACATAATAAATATATACAGTAAACACACACTTATATTATGAAAACACAAACTTAAATAAAATCAAATAATAAATAAAATAAAATAAAACAATTTAAAATAAAATAAAATAAAATAAAATAAAATAAAATAAAATAAAATAAAATAAAATAAAATAAAATAAAATAAAATAAAATAAAATAAAATAAAATGATTCATTTGTAGATAAAACTCCGGGACTGCGTCTCACATCTTGATTAATGAATATCTAAGAATTCCATCATTAACCAAGTTCCAAAGAACTGCCAGATGTTTTGATTTATTTTATTTAATACACTAAAGTACATTCATAATACTGAGTTACAGCAGGAATTATTACTTTATTCGCTGACTCAATTTCTTATGCTTCCGTTTCACCTAATTTCTCAGCTGCCCTTTTGAAACGTTAAAATAATTAGCCAGTCTAATCAGTCTCAACTGATATGACTCTAGAGCCTCTGAAAGGTGAGACAAATGCCACTTTTACTATGTACTTTTTAATTACTTCAGAGTCTTGCACTCGTGTTCGACATGTTTCTCCAGAGCATGTGCTTCAATAAAGAACATACGAGTGCTTTCATAAAGAGCGAGTTTAATATGGTCCACTGCTACGAGGAAGTGACACCATTTGAAATAAAAGGTCAGATTTAACAGGAACACACCAGCCATACCAAAAATCCTGTTATCGTGGCAATTATTTGTCTCAGCAAAAACATCAGTTCTAAATCGGATCAAATAATTGCATAACTCTTTCATTCTCTAGCTCAGCGTATGATGTGCGCCTCCGTCAGAAAGTGGCTGTTAAGAAGCTCTCCAGGCCCTTCCAGTCCCTCATCCACAGCAGAAGAACGTACAGAGAACTAAGACTGCTCAAACACATGAAGCATGAGAATGTAAGTCCCCCGAAACCCATGCAAAAACACGTAAATCCATTCCTGCACTTCATGAAACATCTGAATGGAGTTTGTTAGGTCTGTTCAAACCACATTCTGAGATTCACTCATGTTATATGCTTTTGTCATCCAGGTTATTGGACTGCTGGATGTTTTCACCCCAGCAGCTTCTCTTGAAGAATTCAATGAGGTGTGAGTGTCTTCCCGGTGATAATATCTGCATTTGAGAGCACATCAAATAGCGATCAGATGTCAGTGGAGCTAAAATGGCCTGTTTGATTTGATTAAAACCATCTGCACTTGCAGCTGACCAGTTATCAAACAACTGCATTTGCAAGTGAGTGATGATTTATAAAGCTTAGATCAGATATAAGCTAAGACCATCTCTGTCTCTCTCTAGCTATCTCGTGACCAACCTGATGGGAGCAGATCTCAACAACATTGTCAAATTTCAAAGACTATCAGATGAACATGTGCAGTTCCTCATCTATCAGCTTCTCCGGGGCCTTAAGGTAAGCACATTTTTTGTTCTTTTCTTTTTCACAAACATACATATAAACTGAATATAAACCTACTACCTCTTCTCACAACTTGACTTTTTTCCTCCCTCACAAACAGTACATCCATTCAGCTGGCCTGATCCACAGAGTGAGTGCTTTTCCTTTCCTCCTTCACAGTTTTTGTTTTATCGTCCACTTTACAGGCTGCTGGAGTCTTTACAAAAAAGGACACCATAGTGATTGTATAATATAAAATAGTTGGTTTTAGTAGTTTTAACAATATGCAATTGCATAATTTGTATTTTAACAAAATGCAATAGTCACAATTATAATTTGTATGCATGTCTGCAGGACTTAAAGCCAAGCAATGTAGCGGTGAATGAAGATTGTGAACTCAGGGTGAGAAAAACTCCCCTTTTGATGCCTTTTCAGTCTACAAGCTCCACGCATTACCACAATGCATTTCTTTGGTTTTAATTTGTTTTTATCAAAACTGTCAGATCCTGGATTTTGGATTAGCCAGGCAGACGGATGATGAAATGACGGGTTATGTGGCGACTCGCTGGTACAGAGCCCCTGAGATCATGCTCAACTGGATGCATTACAACCAGACAGGTAAAATGGGCTTAACCTAAAAAAACTTCAATCTCAAGTACATGTGCTTTACAAAATGATAGATAGATAGATAGATAGATAGATAGATAGATAGATAGATAGATAGATAGATAGATAGATAGATAGATAGATAGATAGATAGATAGATAGATAGATAGATAGATAGATAGATAGATAGATAGATAGATAGATAGATAGATAGATAGATAGATAGATAGATAGATAGATAGATAATGTTCTGTACAACTGGTTGATTAAATATGATCATATCTGTTTTACAGTGGATATCTGGTCTGTTGGATGCATCATGGGTGAACTTCTGAAGGGGAAGGTTTTGTTTCCTGGCAACGATTGTATCCTTCGTTCATGAGAGCCACTTAAACCTCCTCTTAGTGTGATTATGTGTGGTTTTTGAGTGAGTCTTGCTTCCTGTAAGGCAGGTGAGGAAAGCGCAGTCTAAGTGGTTCAAATTAAATTATAGCAGCTGACTGTAAGGAACTAGAAATCCAGTTCTAAAGACTAATGCATCAGATGGTCAATTCTCTATGCTAGACTTGACTTTCAGCTGCAAATTGGGCTGAAGAATCTGGGTGTGTTCACACTTGTCATTCAGTTCTCTAGGTTCTTTTGGTCCAGACCAAAAAGAACATTTTCACACTGTTATTTTTAACACCGAACCTAAAGATACAAAACAGAAAAAAACAGCTTTTGTGACGTAAATTTTGCGACAGAACATCCAAAACAATGCTGTGTGCTGGGCTAAATGCACTCGCTGCATATGCGTACATATGATGGTATATTGGCAACTCATGAAGAGCTTATAAAATGTGTAAAGGAGTCAAAAGAGCGACAGGAATCCCTCCATCACACACTCAAACAAAGATTTGCTGCAAGGAGATGCCTGTACCAAACTGTGATGGGCAACATTGCAACTGTGATGAAGACTGTTGACATCTCGTGACAGCATGTCCTGTTTGGTTCGTTTACATGTCTTTGGTCCATGTTGCATTCATATTTCAGTCGAACCGTACCAGAGTTCGTTTTGAACCAGACCAAGACCTAACTTTTCAGCGGTCTCAGCCCCTTTGTTTGGTGCGCGCCAGGGTTCAGATGGCAGCGTTCACACTTATTCAAATCACACTGACAGAGTAATTGCACCAGAGTTTGTTTTAATCAAACCAAACACCCTTAAAGTCCTAAGCATTCATAACAATACATCTAGGTGATCTAGATCAGGATATGATGCTGATCAATATAATCTTTAACATCATTTCTTCAGATATTGATCAGTTAAAGAGAATCATGGAGATGGTAGGCACTCCCACCCCTGACGTTTTGAAGAAGATATCCTCCGAACATGTGAGAAGAGACCAATCATTCGGATATTGGTTTCATTTATAAATACTATCAATGCATTAATGCTACATTTAAAAAAAAAAAATATATATTTTTTTTTTTTTTGGTATTATGCATCTAGGCTCAGAAGTACATCCAGTCTCTTCCACACATGCCCCAGCAGGACCTGGGGAAGATATTTAGGGGGGCAAATCCAATGGGTGAGGCGAACACATAATTTTACGATTAAGTATAACAAAGAATATTTAAAAAAAATGTAATTTGTCAAAAAAAAAAATCATATTATTTTACCCCTTTAGCGGTTGATCTGTTGAAAAAAATGCTGGTATTAGACTGTGATGGGAGGATCTCAGCCAGTGAAGCACTGTGCCATCCGTACTTTTCCCAATACCATGATCCTGAAGATGAACCGGAGGCACCTCCGTATGATCAGACCCATGAGAGCAAGGATCGCACATTGGAGGAGTGGAAGGGTGAGAGGGAGTCTTACATTACATGTTGTAAACGTATTATCTTTACACTAAACACCGCCATGTTGAAGCTATTTGTTTGTTCAGAAGATCAATGTAAACATCATCTGCCTGCCTTGTAATGTACAATCAACACTATTTTTTTATATTTTTGTCACATATTTCAACTTAAATTTTGGAGCTGATACAGTGACAATGGAATTCATTCTCTCTTTCCCCCTTCACAGAGCTGGTTTTCGAGGAAGTAAACAATTTCAAAGACCCTCCCAAAAAAACTGAAAGTCTTCAAGTTGAACAATAAAACTGAGCGTAACTACAATCCAGGAAGATACCACCCTCGTCACTGTCCGTCTTTCAAATATACAAACTACAGGATTGTTGGATATGAACAGACTGCAGTCCAACCAGAGACAATGACAATGTATTTCCAAGGCATGATGCCCTTCCTGTATGGTGGTGTGTGTTCATACACGCATTTTATTAAGAGCAAAACATGACTGGTATTGTTGGAATATAAACACAATGTATTAACATTTTAACATGTATTACAAGGTGCATGTTGTGTGTATGTGTGTGTGTGTGTGTGTGTGTGTGTGTGTGTGTGTTTGCAGAGTTGTGTGTTTTGAGTGTTTTTATATTTGATATGAGGCATCTAGGTGAAAGCAGGGTATGGTGTCTTTCGTGTAAGACCAAAATAAACCAAGCAAGATGAGGAGAAGGCCACACTGGAGATAAATATGTTTACAATGTTGGACGGAGTGGGATGTGTGTCTTAAAAAGTTCATATATGCATCTATGTACAAAAGTCTGCATAAAATTGAATCAGTTACATAATCTGTCTTTACTTATTTTGCATCTGCAAGGATATTTGAATATAATATACCTCAAAAGCATCATGTGTGTTTGCACTGATTCAGTTTTGTTTAAAAAAAAAAAAATCAACATATGCTGGACAATGTTTCAAACTGTTTCTCTTTTTTTTTTTTAAGTTATTTAAATGGCCAGTAGGCCCTTTAATGTCCTTTATTGTAATATATAATAGGTTTCCACAACAATTTTTTCCCTATAGTACAAGTCAGTTGTCAATATTCATATATGTTTGGTTCAATCTCACAAAATCCATCATAGAACTGTCAAGGGGTTGTATTTCATCCAAAATTAAAAAGAAAGTAATGCAATTTGCATAGAGAAAGTTACTTTTAGGACCACTATGGGATTTTATGTATTTATTTTTGCATTGTGACATTATCAACTGAGAAAAATGTGTTTGATTGTCATGAAAATAATGCAACCAAAAAAACAAAAAAATTCCTAAAGGGAAAAAACATGTATACATTTGTTGTAGTGCTTTTATTTTATGCAAATTGAATATAATATATATATATATATATATATATAGGAATGTAAAAATATAATTATTTATGAAAATAATGACAAAAATGCTTGAAAATGAAGTGACCTTGGTCAACAGTCCTAGCTCTTATGTAATTTTTTTTGAGTAAGCAATTTTAATTCATTCTTCTGAAATTTTTTTTTTTTTTTCTGTATGCTAAAATGAATTACACAATTTTTGAAAAGTATTTGAGGAACAGCAACAGATGTTTACAGAATGAATGTCTTTTTTTTTTTTTTTTTTCAAAATAGGAAACTGCATTTCAGGAAGTGGTAAACCAAGGTTAGCGTCACAGTTATTTCTCAATATTTGTTCTCAATATTTGTTCTCAATAGATGTTTTGGAATATCCTGAATGACTACAATGCACCTTTGATGTCACGAAACTAGTTCCCATCATCTGAAGTTGAATGGTAATATGGGCGTGGATTCTCACATTTACATTTTCTGCAAATGACCACTATCAACAACTGCCCTGCCTTCAATATAGCACAGTGTATTAGTATAAAATATAATACTTAGTACAAACCGAGTGTTAGTTTTGTGATGTTGTTCAGATGTCCTGGTTATGTGGACTTAGCACTTTGCCCTTAATATCTCCACCCTCCTCTTGGTCTCCTGCATGCCTTTAAAACAAAGTTAAAAACTGCCTTCAGCGGTTTCAGTGGGACTGTTTAGGTCTTTCTCCCTTTGTGAGTCAGCCAGTCCCACCAGCATGTAGCCACGTCCCCTCACCCACTCTCTTAATAAAACAAATAACTTTCCCCGAAACCCATCAAGGTGTTAGGTATTTTAAAACTAAAGGGAGTCAGTTAAACCTCATTCATAAACCTGTTTAGTGATAACATCCCGATAAAGCTGTTTTACGATGTTCTAGAGAGGATTCAGCGCGTCTCCAGTGCGTAATTGTGGAAACTTTGAACCGCCCCCAAAATCTACCGGTGCTCTACCAAGTTGTACTCCGCTTGCGCTCTTTCTGTAAGAGCTTCTTAATCAAAATTCTCGATAAATGATGAGAACGTAAAAAGGACAGTTTCACATGTGAAAGATATACTTTCAACAATCTCTGAGAATGTCACTGCGAACCAGGGCAGGATTTTATCGCCAGGACATAAACAGAACCGTTTGGGACGTGCCGGAGAGATACAGAGATCTTATTCAGATAGGAACCGGAGCATACGGAACGGTCTGGTAAGTATAAAGTTAGTAGGCTATTTAAAGTGTCAGAATTACTCAATTAATTTCAGGGGTTGACTTAAAAAGTTTAGTATCGTCTTGCGCAATAAAGCTTTCTTAAAGATTGTAGTATTTCCATACTATGGTAGTATTGGTATTGGTAGTAGTATTTATACAAATATATTAAATTCAAAATAACCATGTTTGTTTATTTACAATGTACCGTGCGATACTGATCTAAAATGAATGCGTTCGAGCGTCGTACTGTTGCTGTGGTTACCTCAGGCGAACGCCTCTAGTCTATGTGAACTAAGATTAACTTGTAAAGTTGTAGCTGCAGAAAGTTTACTGAAAACACGTACATTTAAGACCCCCAACCTTTTGTTTAGAGCCCCCAAACCCCCATAAATCGATGCGTTTTTGTTTAATTATCAGCTGTTAAAATTACTTTACATGCTAAAAGAATGCAGTAACTTCAGTACACTGTAAAAAATTACCGTGATTTTAACAGTAAAAGACTGTAAAAATGCTGCGGTGAAAAACTGTTAATTGGTTTACAGAAAGTTTCCGTACTATATACGGTGAATAACTGTAATAGATCTAACGGTACATTTAATGTAATTTTACGGTAAAATACCGTTAAATTCACAGTTTTTGAAAGTGAAAAATAACAATTCATTGTAAAATTTACAGTAAAAAAACGTAAATTGACATTCCCACAATTCCCTGCGTGACACTTCACATTTGATATATTTTCGCTGAAATAACTCTGTTTCTTCTTAGTTTTTCTCATTTTTTTCTAATCAGTTATGTACATTGGGGTTTTATGTTACATCTAATGTTGTTAAATTAATGTTTATTGCATTTTTAAAATTTCATGCATGTTACCATGATGGTGTTTAGTGTGTGTGTGAATGACACTGTGCGCCTTCTATATATTAGTATTGTCCTCTTCAGCTTGTGGAAAATCTGCTTGTGATGAACTTCGATTCATCATGTGACTCTTATCACCACTGTGTTTGGTGACTGTCAGTGTATTATAAAGATACAAAACAAATATTAGTACTTCATTAAGTTGGTAAATTAACATTATATCAGTTAATGAAATATGTTATTTTACCATAAATTTTACTGTTTTTTTTTTTTTTTACAGTGTACTGAAATCCAATGTTAAATATACATATTTAAAATGTAAAATTCACATGTAACTCCGTAAGTATGTTTACGGTTTGATGTCATTTTTACAGTATTGTTCTGGTAACCACAGCTGCCGGTATTTTTCTGTAGAAACAACAGGAGTTTTTTACAGTGTAGAAAGGAAGATATTTCTGCAATGAACGTTGATAGATAGGCATTGTTTTTTTTAATTAGGTACATCATACAATTCCAACTGTTTTCTTCATTTTCCTGGCCTCATTGCTTATCTGGACGAAACTGTGAAACCTCTGTAAACTTTTCTCCCTTTGCAAGACAAGAGGTCACATAACAAAGCCTCCCTGCTGATGCCATTGTCTGCGTTTAACAAGCAGAAGTTGCTGAATTAAAGACATTGTGCTGGTCTTCAGAAGGCTTTCCGCTTTAATAGATTCTTCAGTTGTCCAAGTTGCTCAAGTTTCAGATTGAGTAATGAACCTGTTGCACACAACACTCAATCCACAACCTCTTTTTAGGGTCCAGACGTTGACGTAGAAAAATGCAATCAACATGAACATGTAATATATGTCTACGGATGGAGTCTATTTCACTGTACTTTAACACCCCAGTGATCTTATAAGTGGTTATTACAAAGTGTTATAAGAACATGTGTCAAGAATTGATCTTATTCCTCTCCCTCTATCCAAAGTTCAGCCATTGATCGCAAGACAGGAGTGCGTGTGGCCATCAAGAAACTCCACCGGCCATTCCAGTCCAAACTATTCGCCAAACGCGCTTACAGAGAACTACGACTCCTCAAGCACATGAAACATGAGAATGTACGTTAACTATTTATAACACCTGTTTTGCCTCCATCTCTATGAGAAATCTGATATATATTCACGCTGTTAATGTCGTTCATGCTCCCTAATATCGAATTCTAACCAACTTGACAGGTTATTGGGCTGCTGGATGTCTTTACCTCAGAAATCTTGTTGGACAGATTTCAGGATTTGTGAGTCGATTCTTTAAGTTTTAAAGCAGACATTATAAATGTACTAGAGTTTTACATTAACAATAACAACTAACATAGATTAAATGTTCATTAAAAGTACTTATAAAGTTCAGTCATTACTACAGACCAACAATGGAACAGCAGTTAATGTCTTTTCCCTCAGTTACCTGGTGATGCCGTTTATGGGAACTGATCTGGGAAAGCTGATGAAGATGGAAAGACTATCTGAAGACAGAGTGCAGTTTCTGGTCTATCAGATACTAAGGGGTCTCAAGGTTAGACACAGATATACACACTCTGTCCTTCTTTATAGTTTTGTGGTATCTATAAATCTCTCTGTCTTGCTCTTTTTCCACAGTACATTCATTCAGCCGGGATCATTCACAGGGTATGTGACCTCTGAGAGTTTAATAAGATGCACAGAGGGGGTTGGGTGACCACTTCATTCAACCCTGACTTTCATTCATCCTCTGTCCATCCCTTCCCTTTTCTCATCCCTGAGAAAATTTATGGAGGCGTGTATTGACGTTTCTTTAAAAACAGACTAGCCTATATATAATAATAAATAGGAGTATTTTACTTTCTTTTTAGATGTATTATTAGTCTTGTCTTTGTTGTTAATGTGTTGGTTGTTGTTCCTCAGGATCTCAAACCAGGAAATCTGGCAGTGAACCAGGACTGTGAGCTGAAGGTATTAAACCAGCACGGTCTATGGTGCTGTTTAAATGAAGAATGTCTACATACATTTTTTCTCAAAAGCTGAAGTTTCAGTATATATTTATATCATTTATTATGATTATATATTTATATATATAAAACAACTCTTTATTTAGGATTCATAATTATTTTAATATAAGATTACAAATATTGGTCTGCTCAACATTCTTGACATTTGTAAAATTTATGCAGATCCTGGACTTTGGACTTGCACGTCAGGCAGATTCAGAAATGACAGGTTATGTGGTGACTCGTTGGTACAGAGCACCAGAGGTTATCCTCAACTGGATGCATTACTCACAAACAGGTAAGATACAGAACTACCACTAGAGACAAAATATATGTAGCTATTATATCCCTAACCACCAGATGTCGCTGTATGTCATCACAATGTAGCACAGTGGAGTCTTGGGCTGCATCCGAAAACACATAGTCCTAATTCTCTACTATATATTAGGCGAAAAACAGTATGTGACAAAATAAGTATGTCCGAATTCACAGTAGTAGACAAAAAGTACCCAAATGACTTACTATTTCCGGTGAGATTCTGAAGTGTGCATACGATGGACACTTTACTATCCCATGAGGCCACAGGAGAGGATTTTTAAATGGTAGTAAAGTGAGTGACATAACTGACGCTGGTCACATGATAATGACATGAAAATACATTCATACTACACACATTCATACTATTTAGAACATACTTTTTTAGCATTCATGAAGTAATTACCGATTCAAAATAAGTAGGCTACCTATTCAAGAGAGTATGCGATTTTGGATGCAGCCCCATTGACTTTTGATTGACTGATTTACAGACTTTTATTGACTGATTCAAACACTCCTTTTCTGTTTTAGTTGATATCTGGTCAGTGGGCTGCATTATGGCAGAGATGTTACTTGGAAGGCCACTTTTTAAAGGAAATGACCGTATCTTTTTCCTCATAATATAACCTAAACAGTTTCTGCTTTCACGTGTTTTAGTGTTTTGATTTTTACCTGAATGATTAAATTTAATGGAAAACTGATAAATGTATGTTGTTCTTTGCCTGTGTATTTACATGCATCACAGTAGCAATCATGGCATTTACAAACAACTGAACTGACTTAGCTTTTGCCACAAATGGTTTACTACAATCTACAATAGAGATTACACAGATTTAACTGCAGAAAATGGATTGCACTGCTTCTATTCTTTCACTGAATCCTTGACATAGACTTGTAGACTTGGACCAGCTAAGAGAGATCATGAAAATCACAGGAACACCAGCGCCAGATTTCATAGTGAAGCTACAAAGCCAAGATGTGAGTGTTTAACATATAAAAAGAAACACTACATAGATTTAGACACGGAAATGCACAATTGATGGTTTTTTTTTATGCATACAGGCCAAAAACTACATCAGAGGTCTACCTAAAGTACCAAAGAAAGACTTAAACACTATTTTCTTCAAAGCCAGCACAGAGGGTAAGCTATTTATTTCCTTTGCTATGTTAGCTATGTTTCCATCTATCCCATGGTGTCCAAACTCGATCCTGGAGGGTCACTGTCCTGTAGAGTTTAGCTCCAACTTGCCTCAACACACCTGCCTAGAACTTTCTAGCCTATAGTAAGACCTTGTTTAGCTGGTTCAGGTGTGTTTAACTACGGTTGGAGCTACACAGAGGCCCTCCAGGGGCAGGATTGGACACCCCAATCTATCCATTTTTATGCAGATTTTGGGATATAGCTTAAAAAACACAAACTCAAAATCCCTCAATGCACAACAAAAAACTCACTTTGCCTCAACTAAGGATGTGATTGAACAACTGGACTAAGCAGTGGACCAAATTCATTGCACAGCATCTCAAATGTTTGTTTGGTAATTCTGAAATGTTTAATGACATACTACAACGATTCTAAACACCTGGCATCCACCTCCAGGCACAAGACATTTATGGGGGGAAGCCACAGTGGCTTCTCCAATTGCAGCAGCTTCCATTTTGATTACAGATATTTTGCACAATGACGATTTTGTTCTCTTGAACACAGGGGATATGCAATATTACAATTTTGAGCAAATGTTAAATTTGCAATTATGGATGGTAATGGGGTCAATTGTAAGGTTTTTATATGAGTTATTTGTGTCTAATGTGTGTCTTTTTCAGCGGTGAGCATTCTGGAGCAGATGCTTGTTCTGGATCCAGACAAACGTCTGAGCGCTGCAGAGGCGCTTGAGCTCCCCCTGTTTACAGAGTTTAGAGAGCCTGAGGAAGAGACGGAGGCCCTGCCGTATGACCACTCCATGGACAACACAGAACTGCCTCTGGAGCAATGGAAACGTATGAGATGAAGTCTTGACAGTTAATAACTAAAATAAGAGAATTGCTAGGTTTAATTTCTGTGCTTGAGGTTAAGGAAGAATAATTCCAGCTAACAAGGAATGTTCTCAGAACTTTAGCTAATGTTCTGACATGGTTCTTCCAGTAACGTTAATAGAATGTTCTTTCAAAATTATCTGGTCTTTAATAATGTTATCAAAATGTTAACAAAAAAATGTTATTTATACATCATTCATGGAATGTTTTTTTTTTTTTCCTTAAGTTTTAGTTGGATAATTGTCTCAAAATGTTAAAATGGTTCTAACATTCAAAATTAACATTTCAATAATGCTTGCAAAATGATAAATTAACATTAACCTTTAACATTCACATAATCAAGAAATTTTTTTTTAAAACATTTAAAAACTGGATGTTTTGAACATTTAGAGAACATTCAGAAATAATGTTTTCATAACTAAACAGGAACATTAGCAAAGCATTCCTAGAACATATTTTTTAGCTGGGAGAGGTGTGAAAGACATGAATGATGCTGGAAGGCAGCAGAATTAGAATTCGATTGTTACTTCTGATTCAATGTCATTTCTGTCTCTCACTTTGCAGGTCACACTTTTACAGAGATCCTGTCTTTCCAGCCACCCGTCACAGAGATCAGAGACTCCAAAGAAACATCCCTCTGAAAGATATCACAGATACTGTATCTCACATATGTCACTGATATGTATAAATGTGTGACAAAGAGAGAGAACAGAAAATGGAATGAATGTAATCTATATGACTTGACTTTGTAAGTAAGTAAATGTAAGTGAGTTTGTCACAGTGTTACTCAGTTATAAGACTCAATGACATTGTTATGTTATGTGAATTATAAATGATTTGAATATGCAAAATTCTTGTTTTACCTGCAACCAAAAGCAGCCCAAAAACCATTTGAATGTGCCACTATGAATGTGAATTTCAGTGTGCCAGTAGACAACATTTTTACTTTACCGATAAGTTCTTATTTAATTTATTAAATAATGCAATAGTTTACATTGGTTAGCATGTTTAACACCACATTTCTTATTTTTTCTTATTTTTAATGAATAAAACAATCTTAATGAATGTCTCATGATTTATTATGAGTGTACTAATTTGAAAATGTTGCTCTTTTATTATTTTCAATAGATAATGTGAAGTATTTATCTTCTCTCAACAACAACAACCCTTAGCCTTTCCACAGGAAACATAAGTTTAGTTTTCAAAATCAAGCACCCAACACAAAACTAAAATAGTAATATTTAATGTACAGCTCTGGTTATCTATGTTTACTCTCAAATGTAAGGTACACATTTTCTCACAGATGATACAATTCCCTAAGACAGGCTGATAAAATAAACAAAACTTATGCAAGTCGCTTTGGCAGAACTATGTGAAAGATGCTCCAAAAGTTTCAATAACATAAGTTTAATTTGACCTGGCATAATCTTTGGAGTAGAAATTGCAGGGAGGTTTGTGCTGTATATCTGTAAAACTCACAGTTAGATGGTAATCACTTTTTTTAAAGACTTATTTGTACTTTCTGCATTTTTATACTGGCTTTTTTAAGGACAGCAGGTCTGTTTTTGAGAAATCACCTTGAAATATAGAAGATAAAATCAGTCCCACCTGTTCAAACGTGATTAGATCCCATGTGTTAAGTAACACACTGAGGTCACCCGAGGTCTTTATAAAAGCAGTAGGTTTGTCTTGTAATTTCACACCACAACACCATGAGGAGAGCTGCTTTATTTCTACTGCTGACCAGTGTCTTGGCCAATGGACAAGGTGAGAAACATTAAGAAAAACTGTTTTTAAAATCAATAGATATGCTTGTTGTTAAGTGTTCAGTCTGAATCAAACTCTTCAGAATTACGCTGGGAAAACAGCTATGATCAGCCTCTAGATTTTAAGTGCCCTCCAGGACAGTCAATATCCTACATAAAGAGGTGAGTAGAAAGCATGAATATGCATATAGTCAATGAATATAGTTGTGTCCAAACACAGTTTACACTAAAATCATGGATGACATTGGTAATAAAATATAATTTGTGATTCATTTATTTAGCTTGTAATCCCTGAAAAAGTTGGAAAGCATTAAAAGTATCATATTTGGTTTGGAACTGAATAAGAGTCAGTATTCCATTTTAATAGTAATATTCTCATTATGAAATACAACACTTATGTACTTATCTATAATCACAACAATCAAGTTATAATTCATTTGTCCCTCACTGTTTCCCTGCCTAATGAAACCAAAGTGAACATCATAATCATCACGAGGACAGGCTGTGGGAGTTTGGTTGTAAAGACACCTTTGATTCGGGTTCAGACTGTTACTTGTCACCTTACGCCAATGATTTTGACCAACCATTCACCTTTGTGTGTCCACCACACCACTTCATGGCAGGAATGAGCAGCTATCACAACAACAAGCATGAGGACAGACGGTGAGATTTGATTTTGGACTGGTTTTGACATTTTTCGCAAATTCACCTGAGCTGATGTCATTACCATTTTTTTCCACACAGGTGGCAGTTTTACTGCTGTAGAAGTAACGGCCACTGTACTGCTAACTGTGACTGGACTACTTATGTGAACTGGTTTGATGAGTATTTCCACTGGAGCGTACCAAACCAGAACTACCTGGTGGGTGCTGAAAGCTACCATGAAAATAAACACGAGTAAGTACAGATCCTCAAAATAATACTACATGTTGAATATTGTCTAATGTTATGTAAGTGAGGGACAATAGTGATTATCAATGAATAAACCTTAAAGGATTAGTTCACTTTCAAATGAAAATTAGCCCAAGCTTTACTCACCCTCAAGCCATCCGTGGTGTATATGACGTTCTTCTTTCTGATGAACACAACTGGAGAAATATTAATAAATATCCTGATTCATCCGAGCTTAATGGTAGTGAGAGGGATCATATATACACATACATACATAGATATACACTGTGGTCATTATATAGTGCAGAACACCATGATTGACCAATCAGGAATGTTATACATACATATATATATATATATATATATATATATATATATATATATATATATATATATATATATATATATATATATATATATATATATATATATATATGGAGTTGCATCAGTTAAGCTTTTTCCATAAGTTTAACAGGGAAGGCGTAGGACATAGCGTAAGCTTTTTGTGAGTTTTACACTTTCTTTGTAAGTAGAATACGGAAGGTAATCTGACAGAAGCTAGATATTTTACTTCATAACTTGTTAAATATGGATTTTTTTTTTTTTTTTACACAAACACATCACTACAGCTCATACTCATTGATCCCACTCACTGCCATTATAAAGCTTAGATGTGTCAGGATATTTATTAATATATCTTCGATTGTGTTCATAAGAAAGAAGATACACCTAGGATGGCTTGAGGGTGACTATAGATTGGGGTAATTTTCATTTGAAAGTGAACTAATCCTTTAACAAGGAGTACCTGAAACAGTTTATATTACATTAATGACCGGGTGGCAGCACATTATGAGGCTGCTTACCAAATAAATACATGGGCATGGTCAACTGAAATGATTGTGGTCATTATAAAGTGCAGAACACCATGATGGACCAATCAGAAATGTATCAAACAAGCAGCAGATTTATAATATTTACAGGAAGAACAAAATGTTTTCCTCTCTTGAATATTTGATTAATTTGAATATAGATTTTATAAGGTTTTCAGTGAAAAGGGTGATGCAAATATGATTTGTGAACATGCATTTTCCAATAGTAAAAAGATGTATTGTTAAATGTTTTTCAGAGACCGGCGCTGGAAGTACATGTACTGTACCAAAGTGCAATGCTGAGACACTCACAAAATATTCCAAATGCAAATACACTAAAATTCAAATCTGAAATAAACACAAGATGGAAAGATGGTGTCTTTACTGACCTACGAATTTATGAATAAAAATTTTAATAGGTCGAACACTGCAAATATATACAAGTGTTTTGAAGTAAAAAGTGTTGCAATTATCAATAAAATGGAGTATCAGATGTTCTGAATAAATCAAAATTATCAACAATTTTTTCCCTTAACCAGACCATAATTGGTTCAGTGAGGGAGACCTGTCAATCTATTACCAATCTCATTTTGGCAATGCTATTTGGGTGGGTTTTTCTAGGAGTGAGCGGGTCAACCACTCACAATGTAACAATAACAGACAACTGAACTGAATGCAACACAGAGCTTAAATAGATCAAACTATTCAAAGAAATCAACAACAGGTGTCAGCTAATCAATCAATAACTAATGAAGCAAACCAAGAGCAGGAACAAGGAAACATAAAACCAACTCATTGTAAAACAAACACAGATAAAACAAGACATAACCCTGACATTACTTTTCCATTGAATGTTCTTCATCAATTCTATATAAACCTGGTTTCAATCTCATTATTTTTAGCATTCATGTAATCTTTGATCTTTTAAATTTTCCTTTTTTTAGGTTTCAACACATCCTGTCTTATAACTGTATCTCTTATAATTTCACTTTCGGGCCAGATTCTTGTACTCTGCTTCACCACAGTAAGGCACTGACCAAATTCTCTTCGCAATAGCAATGCATCGGTTATTTCATGCTGGCATGCTCCTATGTGCTCTCCCTTTGGATATCCTTTGGATATCTGTCCATGTGAGGACAAATAAAGGTACGGCCTCTCCCAACTTTTTACAGTGTCCAGTGATTAGTATTTGGGTCTATAGCAAGACTTTGGCCGCCTGGTGGACTCCTGGGATTCCATCTCTTCCACCATGTCCAGCAATGCTTCTGTCTATGAGATAAAATATCCCAATCTTATTTTACATTTTTGAAAAGTTCTTTACAGTACCTTACTGGCAAAGCATATACAAAAACTGTGATTTTATTACTTCAAGCCCTCATACAGTATTTGTTAACTCACTTTTATTACAAATAATCACTACTTCTATTCTATTCTACTTCTATTACCCTTATTATATTTGTACTAGGTTATTTCTTAATACATTTAATTAATCAGACATTTTCATTTTTCTTATATCACAGTAATAATTTCTAAATAACATTTATTTGCCTTCACTACTTCCTTGCATTCCCAACATGGCATTAACACCTAAAATTACAGCTCCTAATATCCATTTAATAATGGTAATAATTTTCCACTGCTTCAATTTGGCATTGGTACATTCTTTAGTGATTTGGATAACTTCCCTAATACAATTTCTTCTGTCAAAATGCCATATAAATACCACATTTTAGGCCAATAATAACCCACTAGACATGATACAAGACTGATACTTCACCAAACAAAACAAGCTTCTCTAAGTAAGTAAACATCACCAGTAGCTTTTTGCTTCGGTAAATCAAAATCAGCATAATATCACCCATAATTCATTTGTTATGTACAATTTATATCATGTGTATTAAGAAAATTTCTATTGTGCTTTTGACTTTAAAATTATCTCTGATCATTATTCCTAACCAAATTATTAAATAAAATTGCATTACCAGTATCCCAACTAAACTTGGGATATCTATTCCCTTGATCATGACCTTATAGTCTCATTGGTGTTGTTTTCTGACATATTTTTTAACTGCTTAAGATGAATTCTTTAAAGTCTCTTCAAAAGGTTAGTACCAACTATGTCTCTTTGCATCTTTATATTCAGTTTTCTACTTCCTCTTTTCAGCAAAGACTCTTGCAATTTTGCTTGGTAATCGATCTGGTTATTGCAGGTTAGAATATTGCAACATGTGCAACAAAACACCTCTTTATGAAAATTTTTAAGCAATCCATTAACGACTGTTAATTCTCCTACAATTAACATTCCTATTATTATTCCTACCAAAATTAGTACATACCAATTAACAACAATCCATTTAACCACTCTCATTACTGTTATCCACACTCCTTGCCCTGCATCTATCACTGTAGTTGTTGTTTTTTCTAAGGCTTTTCTATCTAAGATCCATCCTCGCATAATTCTTTCTCCTAAATCTTTCCAGTCTTCAGTAGTCCATTGTCTAAATCCTGCATTCTTTTCAGCAAATTGCCGTCTGGCAACAAGCCAGTACCATGGAGCTAAAGGTATATATCTGCCTGCCTCTTGGTTGTTAAAATCCCACATATTCCCCATAAATATTGGTAAGGTTGTTGTAATTCTTTTAGCTAACAATCTATTAATCCCTTGATTAAGGTAATTCTTTCTTATATTATAATCAATTTTTGTGTAGACCATGCAACATTCATAACTTTATAAACTCTGGGATCTCTATCTGCCTCATAATGTAATACTCTTTATAAACTCCTGGGGGCGTACATTGCTGTTTGGTCATCTAAGTCTCCATTCAGGTCATAGGATAATCTGTATTCAGCTTTCATAATATTTTTACTATTATGATATTCTGGGATATCTGTGGGTATCACCCAGAATATTCTTCCCGTTATATTAGGATGTCGTACCCTTACTATAGGCTTCGGGTAATACTCATACAACCATCTATTTTCATATTGTATCATCATACCATAATGACTGTCTTTTCCTCCAGATGTTTTAACCAAAGGTCCCTCATTAACATTATCGTCAATATTTCCAAGAATTTCCCATCTAAATTGCAAGACCATCTGATCTGTTTCTGTACCATTTTCTGTTCAAATTTGTTTCCATAATTCTGGATTTTTCTCCATAATTTGTGATTTTATTCCTTGCCATGTAAATCCACCAGTATTTCTCCAGAATGATAACCAATGTTTACTTTCCTTTTCCTTATCCCAGGTTAATCCTGCTCTGGCTCTATAATCATCTCCACAAATCCATTTTTGACTTGTTTCATTACATAGACAAGGAGTTACTTGATATTCTCCTTGACCTTTGATGAATTGTCCTTCATATTGTCACAGACACGTCAGGTTCCACCTCACTCCCTTACCCGCGCACTCAATCACCGGAATTCTAATCACCGCCACCTGCAGCTCATCACCACAGTCATCAGCCTCACTATAAGAACCCCACACTCACACACACACATTGTCCGGTCTCGTTCGTGATACACCTCGTTGTTCACCTACCTCAAGGACTCTCAAAACGATACTTACCTGTCTACATCATCTCCATCGTCTCCATTGTCTCCAGTACTCCTCGTGTCCCTACCTGCTTGTGTGTGTGAGTGTTCCAGTCACCCATCTCCAGCGTCTCCTTCCACCATCACCTGCAATACAAAGAATAAGGACAGTATTACCTCTCTTTCACCTCCAAGACCCTCATATTCACCAGTCACTTACCTGTTTGCTCTGCTGATTGTCTCAACAAACAACCCAACTGCTTTTATCTCTGCTTCCGGTGTCTCTGTTGTAACAGAAGACCGGACCCTAACAGCCATACATCAGCATGAGCTACCATGACCCATTTCAAGAGCTCGTGGACGCTTTGCGACGAGCACTCACCCCTCAACTACAGTCACCGTCGCCAGGACCCCTCACCGCTGCCACTTCCGCATCCACTGTCACCGCTGCTTCACCTGTTTACACCGCCAGTCCCATGGCCAAACCAGCGCCCTACTCAGGATCGGCGGAGGATTGCAGCGGATTCCTTCTTCAGTGCGAGTTGGTCCTGGAGATGCAGCCGCACCTCTATCCCACCGAAACGGCGAAGATAGCGTTCATAATCTCCCAACTGCAAGGTAAGGCCCTTCAATGGGCGGATTCCCTCTGGACTCAAAAAGGCTCAGTCGTTAAATCCTATCCAGCGTTCGTCTCCCACTTCAGAGAAGTCTTCGGAAGACCTTTGGCTGACTCTTCTACTGGTGAGAAACTGTACAATTTAAAACAAGGAAACCAGACTGTTAACGATTATGCCTTGCAGTTCAGAACGCTCGCCGCAACCAGCGGCTGGAATGAACAAGCCCTCATCACCACCTTTCGACAAGGTTTGGAGCCTAATGTGCGGTTGCATCTCGCTGCATACGAGGACTCCATGGGACTCGAACAATTCATCCAACTCGCCATCCGTGTGGGTTCTCGTATGCAGTCGTGTCTCCTTGAGCACCAGGGCCAACCACTGACCACCACCCTCCTCCGTCGGTCCGAACCCGTCAGCTCTCCAGAACCAGCCACCGAACCCATGCAAGTGGATAACTCACGTTTGTCTCCAGCAGAAAGGCGGAGAAGGCTGACCCTGAATCTTTGCTTGTACTGTGGATCCCCTGGGCATGTCATCTCCACATGCCCAACCCGTCCTCCTCGACCTGTGGTGAGTGCTATCATTCCTTCAATCCAAAAGATGAAACCACTCACTACTATCGTAAACCTTACTGCTGCTAATGCTTCCGTTCCAGTGGTGGCGCTCCTCGATTCAGGGTCAGCAGGAAACTTCATCTCCGGCGCCCTCTGTCGACACCTCGGGCTCAAGATTTAATTTCACCATCTCATACCGCCCTGGATCAAAGAACCTCAAGGCCGATGCTCTCTCACGTCTCCACGCTCCCGAGGAGAAGAACGATGACCCTGAAACTATCCTGCCCGAGTCTCTCTTCATGAGCCCCATCGAATGGTCGGAAGAGACCTTACCCTCCACCAATGCCTCCTCACGCACTCCGCCGGGTTGTCCCCCAGGCTTGCGTTACATCACCAGGACACGACGCACTCCACTCCTGCACTCCGTACACTCTTCACTTGGCACTGGTCACCCGGGGGTCAATGAGACCCTCTCGCTACTCAAACAGCGCTTCTGGTGGCCAAACATGGCCAGCGACGTCAGAAGGTACGTGCAGGGCTGCAGGGAGTGCGCCATCTCCAAGAGCCCACGCCATCTTCCAACCGGCAAGCTCAATCCTCTGCCCGTTCCTGAGAGACCCTGGTCACACCTGGGAGTAGACTTCATTACCGACCTCCCAGAATCTGATGGTCACACCTGTATTCTAGTAGTCGTAGACCGTTTCTCCAAAGCCTGCCGTCTGATCCCCCTGGAAGGTCTACCCACTGCCATGGCCACAGCAGAATTAATGTTCAACCATGTCTTCCGTCATTATGGAATCCCCGAAGACATAGTCTCTGATAGAGGACCCCAATTCATCTCTCGAGTCTGGAAGGCGTTCTTCTCCCTCCTGGGTGTGACCGTCAGCCTATCGTCTGGATACCATCCTCAGTCGAACGGGCAGACGGAACGGAAGATCCAGGAGATTGGGCGCTTCCTGCGTACCTTCTGTCATGGCCACCAGGACTCCTGGAACCAGTACCTGGGCTGGGCCGAGTACGCCCAGAACTCCCTCCGTCAAACTACAACAGGATTAACACCTTTTCAATGCGTGCTCGGCTTCCAGCCCCCACTGTTCCCCTGGGACGGGGAACCCTCCAACGTGCCAGCGGTCGACTACTGGTTCCGGGAGAGCGAGAGGGTATGGGACTCAGCTCATCACCAACTGCAGAGAGCCGACAGCCGACCTTCGGCGCTCCCACGCTCCTAACTACCAACCGGGGCAGAAGGTCTGGCTGTCCACCAGAGACATCAGGATGCGCCTGCCCTGCAAGAAGCTGAGTCCCTGCTTCATTGGCCCATTCACCATCCTCCGACAGATCAACCCCGTCACCTACCGGTTACAACTTCCTGCACAATATAAAAGAATTCATCCAACCTTCCATGTGTCACTCCTAAAACCTCACCACCCTTCTGTTCTTCCTTCCACAGAACCTGACGTGGCAGCCGTCGAGCCCCCCCTTCCACTCATCCTGGACGATGGAACTGCCTACGAGGTTCGAGAGATCCTGGACTCCCGGCGCCGTGGTGGTCTGTTAGAATATCTGGTGGATTGGGAAGGCTACGGTCCCGAAGAACGCTCATGGGTCCCTAAGAATGATATCCTTGATCCTACTCTGTTACAGACTTTCCACACCAACCACCCGGACAGACCTGCCCCACGACCTCGAGGACGACCACCACGACGTCGGGGTCCTCGGCCCTCAGGAGCGGGCCGTGGGAGGGGGGGTACTGTCACAGACACGTCAGGTTCCACCTCACTCCCTTACCCGCGCACTCAATCACCGGAATTCTAATCACCGCCACCTGCAGCTCATCACCACAGTCATCAGCCTCACTATAAGAACCCCACACTCACACACACACATTGTCCGGTCTAGTTCGTGATACACCTCGTTGTTCACCTACCTCAAGGACTCTCAAAACGATACTTACCTGTCTACATCATCTCCATCGTCTCCATTGTCTCCAGTACTCCTCGTGTCCCTACCTGCTTGTGTGTGTGAGTGTTCCAGTCACCCATCTCCAGTGTCTCCTTCCACCATCACCTGCAATACAAAGAATAAGGACAGTATTACCTCTCTTTCACCTCCAAGACCCTCATATTCACCAGTCACTTACCTGTTTGCTCTGCTGATTGTCTCAATAAACAACCCAACTGCTTTTATCTCTGCTTCCGGTGTCTCTGTTGTAACACATATCTAGTCATGGTTTTGCAATTTTGATCTTTTATAAATGAAAATAACCATCTAAGGCCTTTTTCCACTATATACTATGCAATTCCCAATTATACCTTTCTCCTGTACATTTGTGTATCTTTTGCTCTGAGTATTTCTCCCAGTATTTTGTCATGCTCACACTTATTTGGTAAGGTTTTGTTTTGGCCAGAATACATTCCAGGCCTGATAATCACTTTTGCTGTTCTGGTTGTCTTACTATGCCATTTTATCCATGGAAAAGGGTCTTTTAGATTTGTAGGGGTGTCATACATTGTATATTTATTTTTTGTAAAAATATTTATGACATTCCCCCAGGATTTGGAAGGTTTGTAATTAGTTTATTTTTAATTCCTGTCTCTTAGGTTGTTATGCTTACTTGTGTTGATTTGATATTCTTTGTTATCTGTTTTTACCTCTTGTTAATAATCAATACTGCTGTTGCTTAGCTGTCTTAGATAATTGTCATTATCTAGGCCCACACTTGTTGCATTCCAAATACTGCTTACTAAACCACAAGCTTTTTGCCATGCCCACACCCTATGTCTTCCTATCACCAGTAATTCTCCCTTTTCCATATCACTTCTGTATTCCTTGCATTTTATCCATTTCAAGCCTGTCCATACACACTCACAGTTATCCATCGGATTTCCTGTTCTTTGAGTCATTATTACCTCTAGTTTGGGATACTTAATTCTGCATTCCTCGCATATAACACATAGTGCTCCCTTTATTGCTCCCGGATGCTCCTTATACTGACTGCACTTAATTTTTGGTTCCTCTAAGGACTTTCCCTTAAGATCCTTTTTACACCTAGGTTTATCTTTAGATGGACCGTCCCACCATATACAGCTATGGAAAAAATTAAGAGACCACTCCAAGTTCAGAAATCAATGTTAAGTGGTCTCTTAAATTTTTCCATAGGCTGTTTGTTGGAGGAAACTGCATAATATGTGGATATTTTGGACTATATACAGCTGTTACACTTTAAACTGACAGCACTGCCTATTTTTCATATTTTTTCATGCTGTGTGTTTGTCAATATGTAATTCGTTCTGCTTAGTCATGTCTGCGCTCTTATCACTCCTCACTGACTGTTGATTGATATCATGTTTTTTAGCTTCAGTTCCTCTGTATCTTGCAAGTCTTGCTTTCTTAATGTTTTAGTCACCTTTGACCAAAGACCTTTTAGACCAAATTCCAATATTCTGTAATTCTACTGCGTGCTGGTCAATTATTTTTTACTATTTTATCTTTTTTCACGATTAAAACTTTAAATGGTTTGTTCTTGTCTTTATTCTTAAGTTTTATCCACACAGTGTCTCCTACCTTGCACACATGTTGTTGCTCGATCGGTCTATCATTCTTTGTTCCTCTTTTTATATTTGTGAGGTTAAGGTAATATGTTACTATTTGAGTGTCCCAAAGTGTATTGTTACAATTTGTTCTCATCCATTCCTTAATTTTACCAATGGATCTTTCCGCTATCCTGTTGCTTTGTGGCATATATCTTAACGCTTTCTGTAATCCGATGTGTTTCTCTGCCAGCCAATTTCCTAATTCATCTCCGACAAAATAAGTTCTGTTGTCGACTCTCACTTTTTCAGGCCTTCCCCAAGCTGACATTAATTCTGGAACTGCTTTAACTATTGTTTTTACATTAGTTTCTTTCAGAGCTTTAGCACAAATTTTCACACTGTAACCATCTGTTACTACTACGGTGTAAAAACTTTGTGCTTAGACTGTGATGTTGGTGTCCCCCAGGGGTCTATCCTTGGGCCGGTTTTATTCTCCCTCTTTATTAATAAACTACCAAACGCTTGTCCAAATGTCTTCTTACAGATGTATGCAGATGACACAGTCATCTACATTCAAGCCAAAAACTTTCAGCAAACGGCTGACGATCTCACAGTTGCCTTGTCGTCTGTGCACAGCTGGCTCAAGGATTCATGCCTCTTGTTAAACACCACAAAAACGGTCTGTATGTACTTCTCAAAATGTAATCCTGAACTAAACTGATCAAATGTCTTAATAAACGGAGTAAAACTTGATCTTGTTCCAGAATTGGGAAAGTACATTGGGTTTACCTTGGATCCAACATTGTCATTCAAAAGTCATGTAAAAAAACTGGCACAAGTAATTAAATTCTCGTAACAATCTGATTTTATCTTCATGAGAGATGCCGGCTTCTATCAAAATCCACATACTCAAAATTGGCACACCATCTTTTTGGGCTTCTATCAAATCCTTTTTCAATTGATCAAACTTATCCTCTGTACCTATGAGTTGTCTGGACTTTTCTAAGGCCTCAGCTGTAATTGCATGGCCAGTACAAGTGTTTATCAAGTCTTGCAGCTTCCGCTGCTTTCATAATGCGGTTTGCATAACTGGTATGGCCTCCACCCTGTTTTATTTTTCCTACCAATTGTTTAACAACTTCTGTTAAATTTAATTCTAATAATTTTGCCTGGTAGTCTACTTGTTATTCATTTGGCTCTTTTGAGGAATTAAATTTGAGATATTTAGGATTTGTTCTGTGCACTAGAATTGGTGTGGATGCTCTAATCCTGACTCTCCTATCCTGTACTCTGGGCTCCTCCTCCCAATTGTCTCTTCTATCTGTATATGACTCACTGTCTAAGTTATCCTCGGATTCTGAATCCTGTAATGCCCGCTGTGACTCTCTATTATTAAGTGCCTTAACATTTTATCCATTTCTCCAACTGCCTTCCTCATATAGGAATAACCTTCCTGGAATATAGCCTGTTTTCCAGACTTTGACCATCCTTCTGCCTTAGCTATGCTTTTTACTGATGGGGATCTACTAGCTGACTTCATTTGGCCATTCGTTAGACTGTGTCCTTCAGTTATTTTTCGATCCCACTTCCATTCTAATGATCAACCTCTCTCTCTGCTGGTTGGATTTTTGTATTTTACTCCTTTGATGTTTACTACAGGTTAATCTTTCTTTATCTGATGTAACACCCTCCTGAGCTCAAGCTTTCCTGCCCTCTTATTATGTAACCCTACTTCTCTAAGATTGTTATCTGATGACTCACTACTTTGACTGTCACTCTCTTCTGTTGTGTCTTGCTCAATAGAATCTGACAGTCATTCTTGTCACCCTTGAGCTTCTGTCTCTTGGGGTCCCAGGTGAAAAAAAAGTACATTTCAATAATGTACTTAAAGTGCTATATTTTCGCACACTAATTTTGTACTTAATATACTAAAAAAATCTTCTTTAATACAGAGATAGTATATTAAAAGCACATTTTAGTTCATATTTCATGGTGTCTCAAAAAAGCACAGTTGAGTACACTTAGATGTTCTTAAGATGATCTAAAGAAGAATTTTTAGTATATTAAATACGAAATTAGTGCGTGAAAATAGAGCACTCTAAGTACATTATAAAAGTGGTCTTTTTTTTCACCTGGGAGTAGGAGAAGGAAATTGGTCAATGGCATCAACCTTGGCCCAAACTGACCGCACACAGCCTTGTCCAACAACCTTACCTAAGTAAGTCACGGTGGCCTGATCCAACTCACATTTAGCCAGATTCACTGTAAGACCAGCCTCTTTAAAACGAGAAAAGAGGTCTGCAATACAACTCAAGTGCTGCTCCCATGAATCACTAAAAACCACCACATCATCTAAATAAACTGCAACTCCCTCCAACCCAGAAACAACCCTATTCATAAGTCGCTGAAAGGTTGTGGGCGCATTTCTGGGGCCAAAACTCATAATGTTATAAGAGAATAACCCTTCAGATGTAAATAAGGCAGAAATTTCTTGAGCTCTTTCGGTCAGCGGATCCTGCCAATAGCCCTTAAGCAGATCGAATTTACACAAATTTCGCTGACCCAACTCGATCACAACAAACCTCAATATGAGGAAGTGGAAATGAGTCTGGTTTAGTCACTTTATTTTCCGATAGTCGGTGCAAAACCAATAAGTTCCATCAGACTTATTTACAAGCAGACAGGGAGATGCCCAACAAGAAAATGATGGCCGTGCAATGTCATGATCTAGCATATACTGAACCTCAACCTTAATTTGCAGGAGTTTATTTGGGGACACCCGTTAAAAATGTTGGGAGAGCGAGCGCCATCACACTGAAGGGAACTGCTTACATTTGCCGGCATCAGCTCCAACACAGATTTAAGTCCTCAGTAATAATGGCGTCACTCACCCTGACACCATTCTGCAAAACAACAAAAGAAAAAAACTAACAACCAACAAATATGACCCATTTTGGGCTCATAACAGGATGTATTGTTAAATGTTTTTCAGAGACCGGCGCTGGAAGAACATGTACTGTACTAAAGTGCAATGCTGAGACACTCACAAATGCAAATACACTAAAATTCAAACACAAGATGGAAAGATAGAGTCTTTATGGACCTACAAATTTATGAATTAAAATGTTGATAGGTCTAACACTGTAAATGTATATAAGTGTCTTGAAGTAAAATCAGTCATTGTTCTGTAATTATCAATAAAATGGAGTATCAGATGTTCTGAATAAATGAAAATTATTTCCGATTCATAAAATTATTAGTGTTTGAACCATACCAATGAATACAGCATGACTACTTTTTTTTTCTGAAAAGGACTGTGGGTATAAAAACTTGCAGTTGGGTCCACAACTCTGATAGCACTATTCTGCATTCTTATTTACTACTGTGTATATTTAAAGTAAATGATAGTATCAGCATAATAATCAGTGAAACTTTGAATAGAAAAAATGTACATGAATTTCTGTGCATATGTGTGTGCACGTCGAGTAAACGTGTAGTGCAGACATCAACACATTTTTGTTCCTTAACCAGACCCTAATTGGTTTAGTTAAATCATGGCCAGGTGAGGGAGACCTGTCAATCTGTTAAAGCCTTCTTTTAATTTATTATTTCATTGACTGCCATTTTGACAGTTGTTTGGATATTTTAGTCATATTTGCTACTTCTGTATTTGCCATGTTTTGGTCCAATTTTCAGTTGTATTGTTCTCCTTAGGAAATGTATTGATTTTTATTATTTTATTTTGTTATTCTGTTTTAAAGAGATAAAAATAGTCCTTATCAACCTTGGTTGACTATTTTGGCAGTGAATATTTGGGTGGGTTTTTCTAGGACCCATCGACCCAACCTGGCAACACTCCACAGAACGAGCACTCCACTGTGTTAAATAATTTCTTATTTCTTGGGCTTCACTTTTTGACTTTCTTTGTGTCTTGGGATTTTTCTATTATGCACATCATGTACCTACCTCGACAAATCAAGTAGTAGTCCTAGAACACACTGACACTCTCACACGTAACCAGAAGTTGAAGACACACACACATTTACGCACATACATTTCTTATTTGTTATTATATTTTTTGAAATGCCATACATGGTAAGGTTTGATTCTTAAGTCATATGATTGGATGCTAAAGCCACCCTGGAGATTGTTGTTTGACCTATGTTTATAAATATGACCCTTCTTCCTGACTTTGTACCACACTTGATCTGTGTCTGCTTGGTCATTCTACCGAGATCTCCTTCTGCTGCTGCAATACATCACAGCGGTTGAGGTGCCTGTTTCTAAACTGATGACTGAGACTACAAATATTCTACCTATTATTGAGATTTTGATCTAAAACTGTTTGTCCAACAACATCTATTAGGTAAACGTGCGGTTTGCATCCTTGAACACCATGAGAAGAGTTGCTCTGTTTCTGCTACTGGCGGGACTGCTGGCCAGTGGACAAGGTGGGTGACTTTATGTGTTAGCAATGTAATTCATAATGTTATACCAATCCTTTTCGTCACATTTATGATTGTTTAGAGATTGTGGGCTGCTAAATCAGCAGCATTTGTGTTATTTTAAAGCTGCTGTCCGTAACTTATTTTATGTTCAAAATGTACAAAAAATATATAATGAGAATGTACAACATGAGTCCATTTTCCAAACTGTGTTTTTTTCTCACCCTGAATCATTATGGTACACTTATAATAAGAGTTTATATTCGGACTGGAGAGTAACATAGTAATTGCCTGACTAGCCATAGACTTACACGGAGAAACACAGCTCCGATTACAACGTTCTTCTGCAAGATGCATGTAGTTCTGTTTATTAACGGCTAGAGGGCCAAAAATCACGGACTGCAGCTTTAATATTTGAAATATAATAAAAGTTGCTCCAACTTCACACAGGCTGGCTTAATGTATATGATGAGCCTTTAAGTTATCATTGCCGTCCAGGCCAGTCTATATCATCCATAAAGAGGTGAGTACAGCATAAATAGGTTTATTGGGTTATTATTATCTTTATATATATATATATATATATTACACATAAAAAATGGTTTTACTCTATTTCTAACTTGCCCAATATACACAGCGTGCACCACAATTATTATGAGGATCGTCAGTGGGATTTGGGCTGTAAAGACACATCCATCAGCACAGAATGTTTCTTATCACATTACGTCAATAACTTTGACAAAGAATTCACATTCGAGTGTCCAGCAAACTATGTGATTTCTGGAATGCACAGCTACCACCAAAACTACTATGAGGACAGACGGTGAGAACTCATGTTTGACTGACTGTCATGTTTAAACTTTCATTCACTTGAGTTCATCTAGGCTGATGTCAAATACCATGCTGTCACACAGGTGGCAGTTTTACTGCTGTAAAAGTAAGTGTGAGGTCAGCTCAAACTGTCAGTGGACTTCATACGTGAACGACTTTGATGAGACCTTCCACTGGTATGTTCCTTACCATCAAGTTCTGGTGGGTGCTGGAAGCTACCATAATGATTATTATGAGTGAGTATTGTTGGCAATTGTTTCATTTTATGAATATATCATCTTAACTCATAATGTTACTTCTAATTAATAAGAGATGCTTTTTAAAATCAGTCATGTCAGACTGTTTGCTGCTCTCTAATGTGATTCTTGTGTGGTTTTACTTTTTTCAGAGATCGGCGATGGAGGTACAAGTACTGTGTGCAAAAATCATGTTGACAAGATTCAGTATACTCTCAAAGTTCAGTGCACCTTGAGATTAAAAAGCTGAAAACATGATTTTGTGTGTGTGTGTGTGTGTGTGTGCATGTTTCAAGGGGTCGAACTCATTGGATTAAATTTTAACTGTAGTTTTAAACTTCCAGTAACATGATCATCGATTAGACCATGTGGAACAGCTTTACTGATAGCTGGCTATTGAAGTAACTCCATACATTACACAACCATAATCAAATACAGATCTCAAGCTAACGCAAGATCCTAAAGCTCTGTATACATTTATACCATGGGTGACAATGGGACAAAGAATATGGAGAAAATCCATGGATGTCATGGATGCATTTGCTCAAGTTCTGGCCAGTGTATTTCTGACCACAGTAAAGAATCAAAAATTAGGTGAACTTACCTGATGAGTGAACTTATCAGAAATTCATTAGCATATGGAGAAAAAAAGTTGCCAAGAGTTTTAAGTTCCTCCACATTCGACTTCCCCAGACAAGTTGACGTGTCCGCCATCTTGGAACAGTCAAGAGGGAAAAAATCAATTGCTGAATTCGGAACTGCATAGAATAGTATGCTAGAAGGGGGTTCCGAATTCAGAAATTTAGTTTTCCAAAATGTCATATGATAAAGCAGCCTCTGGTTGTAAAAAACTGCTAAGATTTAAACTGACCAACCTTTCACAGGAGAATGTGTGGGTTAAGTTTGTGTTATATGTATTAAGTCATTGTTACAGGTTTTTAAACTATGGTAACTTTTAATGTCATGTTAGCTAACGCCTTTGTGGCTTTGTCTTGTGTTAGTTTAGTAAAATCATCTGAAATTTTGCACGAATGGGAGCTTTGTTAATCCTGAACGCCATAAGCATTACCAAAACAAAAAACAAAACAAAAAACCAGGTACAATGATATGGCATTATTCTACTCACTCTTTGTTTTTTTAAAGTGTAAAAGCATTAACAACTACAACAGATCATGGATAACACTAAAAGCTTGATTATTTCAACAGCAAATTGTTAAATATCAGTGTAGTAAAACATGTCTGTAGCCGATTATATGTTCCCTTAATCAAAAATGTTCATTTCTGAAACAGTGACAGACAATAAATATTGTATTTACATGCTTTAGCTACAAACATTCCAGTAAACACTGATAAGGGATTAGAAGTGGAAAGGGGAGACAATTATCCTACATTTTAAAGCATCCGTGTATAAACAAACCTGGAAAAAGACGTGAGGATTTGCAGATTCCAGATTTTATTCGAATTCCAGAAGTAATCGTTGGATATATCGTAGCCTAAATTAAATTGGGAAAGCAGACCGAAAAGTGTTTTTTATTTTATATTATTTTTATCTTGCAAAGGGTAAGAAAGTCAGAACTGCCACTATGCTAACTCATATAAAAAAAGAAAAAGGAAAAAGATTTTGTCATGGGAGTTTTTGGGAGTGTGCAGTTGACATTGTTAGTTAAACATTTAGAGCCCAGTTAAATTTATGCCATTCAAATAATGTATTAATGTCGCTCTAAAACAAATATTTGTTTTCTAAACTCTTACCCAGCTTTAGAGTCGATCCTCTAATGCTAGTAACGGCAGTCAAAAGTGTACAGGTGAGCGCGAGTCATGATAGTAAACATGTCCATGTCACGTGATGCAGGAAGCAGGAAGACGCATCACGTTATAAACTGCAGCCTTTGTATGGTGTAATACTAAGAAGGCCTATAATAATACTCATTTTATTATCATTATTATCATTAGAGAGAGAAATATTCAGTCTTTTGAGATTTCACTTAATTTGAATTAGCAAAAGAACTAATAAAAATTGCAAAAAAATGTAATGTTTTGAATATATCTTGTACAAATTAGCATGCTATGACTTCATAACTGCATACATAGCTTATTTAGATAAAAAAAACAGCTATTTCATACATATGCTAATGCAAATAAAGTGAGTTACACAAATTTTAATTCAACACTTTCAATTAAAAATATAAAACCCTGACAAAATGTAAAATTGTAAATGCTTTAATTGTAAATGTTATATACGACTATAAAATCATCTGAAAAGTAACCCAAAAATTGGGAAAGTGCAATGCTGAGACACTCACAATTCCTCCAAATGCAAATACACTAAAATTCAAATCTGATAAACACAAGATGGAAAAATAGGTCTTTATGGACCTACAAATTTATGAATAAAAATGTTCTAATACTGTAACTCTATACATGTGTCTTGAAGTAAAATCAGTCATTTTTTGCAATTATCAATAAAATGGAGTATCAGCTGTTCTGAATAAATCAAAAATATCAACAATATTTTTCCCTTAACCAGACCCTAATTGGTTCAGTGAGGGAGACCTGTCAATCTATTACCAATCTCATTTTGGCAATGCTATTTGGGTGGGTTTTTCTAAGAGTGAGTGGGTCAACCACTCACAATGTAACAATAACAGACAACTGAACTGAATGCAACACAGAGCTTAAATAGATCAAACTATTCAAAGAAATCAACAACAGGTGTCAGCTAATCAATCAATAACTAATGAAACAAACCAAGAGCAGGGACAAGGAAACATAAAACCAACTCATTGTTAAAAAAAAAAACCCAGATAAAACAAGACATAACCCTGACATTACTACCCACCAACCCCCCGCCCCGCCTAAACACACACACCCAAAAAAAGCATGTCTTCATGCCTTAAAACATAAGCAGTACAAAGAGGAGGGCGGGAGGGGATGCAGAGCAGGAACATAGGTCAGGCAGGGCCAGGGCGGAGATGAAGGCAGGAGGTGCCAGGGTGGAGCCCCCAGCAGAACGGCCAGGAAGCAGGCCCACAGTGGAGTCGAAGGAGGAGCTATGGCAGAGTGATGGCAGGTGAGACCAGGGGAAAGCCAGGATGAAACAAAGCTGGCTGGAGTGGAGACCAGGTGGAGTCAAGGGACTGTAGGTACCAGTCGACGATGAAGTTCCTGAAGGGCAGGGCGGAGCCACAGGGACGAGCATCTGAGGTGGAGCCAGGGTGCTGTAGGACTGAGATGAAGGCAGAGCGACTGAATTCCAAGGTGGAGCTGGAAGAAAGGAAGAGCCCACTGCACCCAAAGGGGTGGCGTTACAAAGTGCAGCTGAAGGCCCGGAAGTCTGTAGCGCAGGCAGAGGGACGACTAACCGAGGAGGAGCCGGAGGGACGTGGCACAGGCTTTGCTGTCGCTGGGCTGGTGGCTGGGGATGGCACTCTGCTTTCCTTCTTGCTCTCGCAGATTGTGAATGGGGAACCATTGTGGAGGAGTTCCCACTCCACATACCCAAAGCTCCCCAGAGGCTGTGTGTGTGCCTCTAGTTCCCATGCAAGAGCATTCTGACTGCCGCTATATCCACGTTTATGTCACAGGTGGGTTGAAAGTAAACATGGAGAGAAATGGATCTAAGTGCAGCAGTGTTAAACAATGAACAAATGGCTTGTTTCCACTGAGCAGTATGGTACAGTATGGTACACAATTATTTCTGTTTCAATTGTAAGAAGTTGGAGAAGAATGGTACCAAAATGCCGAACCGTACCGTACCACTTTTTTGGGACCCTTCCATTGGGGTACCTAGCAGCAGAACATTGATTGGTTGACAGAGAATTATCACTTGTGCCTGCTACAAGAGGAATGGCAACAAAAGAGGTTAAATTTTTTAAATATACAGTTGAAACAATACCATTGCAACCCAATATTGGCCCGCAGTAAACAAACACCCACATGCTGAGAAGCAAGAACAAGAATTATTGTATGTGCTCCATTTGTTGTTTTTTGTGTCGCTTTCTTCTTCACGGGAAAATGACGTTGATTGCTACTTTCAGGTACTGTAAGGGCGGTGGAAACATGAGCCAGATGAGGGTTTACCATCTCAAATCATACTGTATAAGCCATAAGAGACAGAAAACTGGAACAGAATCAACCACGCAAAACATAACAATGATGGAAAACTGACCTGAACACAACATAGAGCTTAAATCGACCAAACTATTTTAAGAAATCGACATCAGGTAATCAATCAGTAACCAAGTAGACAAACCAAGAGCAGGAACAAGGAAACAGAAAACATGGTAAAAACCAACTAATTGTATTAAACAGACACAGAAAAAGCAAGACATAACCCTGACAACCATGAGGAGAGCTGCTTTATTTCTACTGCTGATCGGTCTTTTGGCCAATGGACAAGGTGAGAAACTTTAAGAAAATTTGTTCAGTTTTTTTATAAATCAATAGATATGCTTGTTGTGAAATATTCAGTTTGAATCAAACTCTACAGAGTTACGCTGGGAAAATGCCTATGATCAGCCTCTAGATTTTAAGTGCCCTCCAGGACAGTCAATATCCTACATAAAGAGGTGAGTAGAAAGCAGACAGTACTTCGGAAAAGGTATAGATACTAATTTAAAAGTCAAAATATCATGGGCCACCATGGTCCAAAAAAATACAGATCAATGAATATAGTTCTGGCCAAACACAGTTTACACTAAAATCATGGATGTTATATGCCATAAAAGATAATGTATGTACAATTTTTCTAGCTTGTAACCCAGAAAAGTAGGCAAAAAATTTAACTGAAAGTTTAGAAATGAATGAGATTTCAATATTACTTAAGTAATATTCTCATAATGAAATACAATACTTAAGTATGTATTTATAATCAGAACAATCAAGTTATAATTCATTTGTCCCTCACTGTTTCCCTGTCTAATGAAACCAAAGTGAACATCATAATCATCACGAGGACAGGCTGTGGGAGTTTGGTTGTAAAGACACCTTTGATTCAGGTTCAGACTGTTTCTTGTCACCTTACGCCAATGATTTTGACCAACCATTCACCTTTGTGTGTCCACCACACCACATCATGGCAGGAATAAGCAGCAACCACAACAACAAGCATGAGGACAGACGGTGAGCTCTGGTTTTGGACTGGTTTTGATGTTTTCCGCGAGTTCACCTAAACTGATGTCATTTTTTTCCACACAGGTGGCAGTTTTACTGCTGTAGAAGTAACGGCCACTGTACTGCTAACTGTGACTGGACTACTTATGTGAACTGGTTTGATGAGTATTTCCACTGGAACGTACCAAACCAGAACTACCTGGTGGGTGCTGAAAGCTACCATGAAAATAAACACGAGTAAGTACAGATCCTCAAAATAATACTACATGTCGAATATTGTCTAATGTTATGTAAGTGAGGGACGATAGTGATTATCAATGAATAAACCTTAACTAGGCATACCTGAAAGAGTTTATTTTACATTAATGACCGGCTAGCTGCATATTATGAGGCAGTTTACCAAATAAATACATGGGCATGGCCAATGACTGTGGTCATTATATAGTGCAGAACACCATGATTGACCAATGACCAATCAGAATTAAGTATTTTAGACAGCTGCACAATAAAGATGAATGGTTTCAAAGAAGCAGCAGATTTATAATATTTCCAGGAAGAACAAGATTTTCAGTTTTTTCCTCTCTTGAATATTTGATTAATTTGAATATAGACTCAATAAGGTTTTCAGTGAAAAGATGATTTGTCAACATGCATTTTCCAATACTAAAAGGAAGCATTGTTAAATGTTTTTCAGAGACCGGCGCTGGAAGTACATGTACTGTATCAAAGTGCAATGCTGAGACACTCACAAATTCCTCCAAATGCAAATACACTAAAATTCAAATTTGAAATAAACACAAGATGGAAAGATAGTGTCTTTATGGATCTACAAATTTATAATTAAAATGTTGATATGTCTAACACTGTAAATGTATACAAGTGTCTTGAAGTAAAATCAGTCATTTTTCTGCAATTATCAATAAAATGGAGTATCACATGTTCTGAATAAATGAAAATTATTTCCGATTCATAAAATTATTAGTGTTTGAACCATACCAATGAATACAGCATTACTTTTTTTTTTTCCGAAAAGGACTGTGGGTACAAAAACTTGCAGTGGTGTCCACAACTCTGATAGCACTATTCTGCATTCTTATTTACTACTGTGCATATTTAAAGTAAATGATAGTATCAGCATAATAATCAGTGAAAGTTTGAATAGAAAAATGTACATGAATTTCTGTGCATATGGGTGTGTGTCTGTGTGTTTTTGTGACAAATCAGGACACAAATTTGTATAATGACATGGGTATGACATAGATATTACAAGGAGAGGGTGACTTATGAGGACATTACCCCATGTCCCCACTTTTCAAAAGGCTTATAAATCATATCGTTTTTTTGTTTGTTTGTTTGTTTGTTTGTTTATTTTTTTGAGGAAGTAAAAATGTGCAGTTTCCTGTGATGGGTAGGTTTAGGTGTAAGGTTGGTGTAGGGCGATAGAAAATATGTTTTGTACAGTATAAAAAAGTGTGTCAGCATGAAATCAAAATTGACCCTGTTTACTTTGTTAGTGCATAGTGGTGAACAATTAATCCGTGCAAGTTACACAGAAAAAAAATAGTTTGTCGTGGTAATCTTTAATCAAAATCTGAAAAGTTACTTCCGGTCTGGTATGGCGTTCCTTCCCTGATGACGTCAGTTTGACAGCTTGGGTTGAAAACGCTTAAACCACTCCCCTCCAACCGTGTGTCTGCTATCCGCTTGTTAAGTCGTGACGTAAAGAACGCCGTTTCCGGGTCCAAGCCTCGACTCGTTTCACTTGAGAATGCCATGGACGGCCGTTTATGAGCGCTATTCATTCATATTAAACATCAATCATTTAAAAAAGTTAAACATTTTAAATACTTACAGTCTACACAACAGTCTCCGTGCTCACAGCGTCACAGATATTAATATTTTAATGATTTATAAAAGATGAATCATTGTCTGGCCATCTGGAATTTTGATATGGAGATAAAGGTTGTAATTATATATTTTTAGTAGTATTACACCACATCGTGTATGTATATTAGCACCATTTGTTGTTTTCTTGTGGTATGAGATTTTTTTTTTTTATTGCTTTAAACAACAAAATACAACAACATATATTTTAGAGCCAGGGTAGCAAAGAGAACACAATACAGGAAGGAAAGAAAAAAAAAACAAGAAAAAAAAAAAAAAGACCTTTATATCATTCAAAAAGTTTGAAGATATTACACAGATAAACAGTCTTTATAGCTTTTCCATTATTACTATTCTGAATAGTGGACAAGTACTTTTCAAATTCTTTAAGAACTACTGAGAAAAGGGGCTTTTTGTTAGAAAACTTGCACTTATGAATGTGAAATTTGACTAATAAAATTAACAGATTAATTACAAAAGCTTCCTTATTCACCCTGCTATCATACTTTATAAATCCAAAAACTACACTTTCAAAATGCAAAACAAAAGTAAAGAGTACCTTTTTCTTAATAAACAGAGATACATCATACCAAAGTTTTTTCACATGACTACAATTCCAAAAAATGTGGGGCACCGTTTCTAAATGCAAAGAGCAAAATGAACAGTTAACATCAATATCTTTCTTAAACTTACTAAGGAAATGTTTGGGTAGAATTTGTGTATTATCTTAAAAGAAATTTCTTTTACCTTGTTTGTAATAAAAAACTTATGAGGTAATAACCAAACACTTTCCCAATCAATGTCCTGAACAAATTTAGTCCAATAAACAGTAGAACAAGACTTAGTAACAGCCTCCATTAGAAATAGAGAACGAATAGATTTGTTTTTGCTTTTGGACTGTGAAACCACATACTGTATCAGTTGGGTCAATTACGGGCATATCAACCGGTGACAACACATCTCTACATAAAGAAATGATACCAGAACTGATTGCAGAGAATACAAGGGAGTATTCTTTGGGAGTCACAGGAAAATTGAAATGCACAAGAAACTCGTCATATGTCATAAGATATCCCTGAGTGTTAAACAACTGACGAACTAAAATAATACCCTTATCAAACCAACTTTTTAAAAAAACACTTTTGTGCTTATACAAAATACAACGATTATTCCAAACAAAGTAACGTTGTGGAGAGAAGTTGTGCTTGTAGATCAATTTCCAAGCCAACAAAGCTTGCGCATGAAAGGCAGATAGTTTCACAGGCAACTTGTCAATCTTGTAATCACACATTAGTAAAAAAGAAAGACCCCCAAGATGGTCAAAAATAAAATTTGGAATAAAATTCCATAAAGAAGGTTGTTTTAGACAAAATTTTAACCAATTAATTTTGAGGGTATTATTTAACGTAGAGAAATCTAGAAAATTCATAACAACAGATTTGCGAATATAATGTACACGATTCTTCCATAGAAAATTAAATAAAATATGATCAATAGTTTTGATAGTTTTATTGTCTAAATGTATAGATGAAGCAATATAGGTTAGTCTAGAAATTCCTTCTGCCTTCGACAAAAGAACTCTTCCTCTAAGGGAGAGGTCTCTTAACAACCATAGATTAAATTTGCTTTTAATCTTTTTACAGGCAGGATCATAATTCAGAGAAACTCTATCTTTTTCATTTTTTGAGACTACTACGCCTAAATAATTAACAGTTTCTTTAACAGGGATACCATCCACAGATACAATGGAGGAGTTTTTCAAGGCTAATATTTCACATTTTTTAATATTCAAAAACAAACCTGAAGCATTTGAAAACTGAATATTTTTAATTGCCTGATGAACCTGGCTAGAATTTTTTTTAAAATAAGGCTGTCATCCACAAGTTGACTAATTAAAATGCTTCTACCAGCAATATGAATTCCTTCTAGCTGACTATCTTTAATAAAATGACAGAAGACCTGTGCAACAATCAGAAAGAGATACACAGAGACTGGACAGCCTTGCCGAATCCCTCTTTCTAGAAAAAATCTTTGTGTTGTACCATGTGCTAATTTCACAGAGCTATTTCCCCCAGTATACAGAGTTTTCATAGCGTTACAAAAATAGGGCCCAAAACCAAAACGCTCTAGACAAAAAAAGATAAATGGATGCTCAATAGTATCAAAGGCTTTGAAGAAGTCTAAAAAAAGAATCAAACTGTCATCCTCAATAAAATCTGAGTAATCAATGAGGTCAAAGACAAGTCTAATATTATTAAAAATATGGCGTTTTTTCATAAAACCTGACTGATTCTCATCAATAATGGAGCTCAAAATCAACTTAAAACGCCTTGAGAAAATTAGGGCAAATAGCTTATAATCATTATTAAGAAGGCTGATTGGTCTCCAATTATCTAAAAAAAAAAAAAAAAAAAAAAAAAAAGAGTATCCTTTTTAGGTTTAGGTACTAAACATATGACACCCTGCTTCATACTAGCTGTAAGCTCAGAGCAATTTTAGATTTCTGTATAGACTTCAAGAAGAAAAGGGGATAGAAGTTCAGAGTAAAACTTATAAAATTCGGCCGTTATTCCATCATTACCAGGCGACTTGTTATTTTTTAATTGAGAAATTGCTTCCTTAACCTCATCAACAGTAATAGGCAAATCACAATTTTTTTTTTCATCTAGATTTATAGCATTGACATAACCAAGATGCCTACAAAAAGAATCTAAATTAGCTTGATTAAATTTAAATTTATACAAATTTGAATAAAAGTTATAGCAAAATTGGGAAATTTCTTTAGGATTTTCTGAAACAGAACTACCAATATTTAATTGAGAAATAGAATTGTATTTCGCCCTATTTTTCTCAAGTTTAAAAAAATAAGACGACATCTGTTCTCCATACTCTAGCCACCTTTGCCTTGACCTAATGAAAGCACCATCCGCTCTTAATTTATACAAATCATCTAACTTAATTTGTAAGTCAACTAAATACGCTTTCTGACTATCAGTCAAATTTTCAGGTAAAATTTTGGTAAGAGATGAGATTTCACTAACAACCTTCATTTCTTCTACACGTTTTGATTTGGCCAAATTAGAACTAAATTTTCTTAAAAATTTCCCTATTTCAAATTTTAGCAATTCCCAATTGGTTCTAAATACGTTTTCTTGTTTAGCTTTATTCCAATAAAGACCAATAAGTCTTTCCAGCTCTGACTTGATCTCATTATGTTTAAGTAATGAGCTATTCATCTTCCAATAAGACGAGCCTCTGTTATATCTGGCTTCAGGAGAAAGCAAAATTTTAATGCAAACAGCCTTATGATCAGTCAACGGTGTCGCAGAGATATCAACACAAATAGCATCTTTGTTGAGATTCCTAGAGACTAACCAAAAGTCAATTCGTGAAAGCCTAGAAGAATTTTTATTGCTCCAAGTGTATACTCTGTCATTTATGTTTTTTTCCCTCCACACATCGATAAGCTCAAACCTATTCATAAATGCTTTCAAAGCGGTGTTTGAATTTGTAGGGCGACCAGGAGGCCACCTATCAAGGGATTCATTTAAGACGACATTAAAGTCACCACCTATCAATAAGTAGGCATTTGGAAATTTTGACTGCCAATAAGGCCATCCTTAAAAATATTCTTGTTTGCCTTAACCCGACCGACCCTGTCAATTTAGGACCGACTCAAATTTTTATTTTTATTTTTGCTTTAAGTCCGACCGACTTGCCGGTTGTAAATTTGCGTTAAGACCGACCATTTTTTTTTTTTACTCTTCAAACAACTAATACAAAACAATAAAATAATATTAATTATATTTTAGTAAGTATTGTAAATGTATTTTAGCCTAGGCCTAATAGGCCTACATACAAACGAAGGCTTGAAAATTGCGAGCAGAATTTTGATATCTCGAATGGTTTGGCCGTGGCGAGGCAACGTTATAATGTCAGCATACATTGATTGCCTTTTATGAAACTTTCACCTGGGTGGAACGATCTAATGCTGTAAAAATCGAGAGATCGACTGTCTCTTTCAATCTGATGCATGTAACTGCACTCTGATGTGCTTAATGCTTCTTGATTTTTTTTTTTTTTTGTTTTGTTTTGTTTTTTACGTTGTCTCTGAGCAGCTTTGTCCCGAAATGTGCGTATTGTTTTCAGAGAAACAATCCTTGTATTTTTTCCAGTCAAGTGAAACTTCACTTTGCGTGTCAGAATGTTTGAACCCAGACCATATGGAAATTCAATTCTATTTACTAAACATTTTAAATTTATACTACATCATCATATGTTCCATCATATAAACAGTATTTACAATAAAATAATAGCACAATTTACTTGCCTCAGTATGACAACTCAGTATGCATTAGTAGTAGTAGTAGTATTAGAGGCCTAATTATTGTTTTTGTTGATCCATTTCATCTATTGCCAAACTTTAATATGATTATTGAAATGAACACATTTAGCGTTGTCAGGCTTTTGTTTGTGCTTAATGAATAAAACAACGGAATTGCGCACTCAAGTTTATGGGTGCCGTACGTTTTACCTGCCACAAGATGGTGCTGTTTTCGACACTCTTGATGTTAACCTTTCCCGAAACATTTAGAGAAAACCTTCAAAGATTTAATAGGCTTCATTTCTCCATATCTACTCAATAGTTTTAAGCTTTTTTTTTTTTTTTTTTTTTTTTTCAAATGTTTCAGTCGAATTTAGCTGTTTTAGAGAGTTTTTACTCATTTTGAGCTCGTTTTTAAACATAAACTATCTGTAACATTATTTTTCATGTGTGGAAAAAAACGACGTAACTAAACTAGCCAATCAGATTTATTTTCACCCATATCCCGCACGCCCACCCATGGACGCACAAAAACACATCTGACTTTACAACACACAAGCGCACACCTTTATTTATTTTCATTCTCTCTCACTCTTAATATGTCATGAGTGTACGGAGATAGATTTTAATAATCAATTTAAAAATTAATCTAAAAAATAAAAACGGCATTAATTAGTGCCCTCTCAAGGTAGTGCGTACAGCCGTACAGCTGCAGGTACAGGACTAGATTTCTAAATGTCGTTTGAGTTACAATTCACACAATTAAAATTATTTTTAAATGTATTATTTATTGATATAATTCAGATGTATTCAAATAAAAACTTTAAGTAAATTTCACATGGTTATAAAAGTGGCTGTTTAAAATAAACTTGCATAAGTGAGCCGAACCTTACTATTACCTGAGACTGACATTAAAATTGTCTTTGCAGGTTCTGTGTTCCATTGGTATGGTCCTGACAGTCAAGTTCTGGTGGGCGCTGGAAGCTACCATCATAATGTTCATGAGTAGGTATTGTTGGCAATTGTTTAATTTTATGAATATATCATCTTAACTCATAATGTTACTTCTAATTAATAAGAGATGTTTTTTAAAATGAGTAATGTCAGACTGTTTGCTGCTCTCTAATGTGATTCTTGTGTCGTTTTACTTTTTTCAGAGATCGGCGATGGAGGTACAAGTGTGTGCAAAAATCATGTTGACAAGACTCGGTATACTCTCACAGTTGAGTGAACCTTGAGATTAAAAAGCTGAAAACATGATTGTGTGTGAGTGTGTGCATGTTTCAAGGAGTCGAACTCATTGGATTAAATTTTAACTGTAGTTTTAAACTTCCAGTAACATGATCATCGATTAGACCATGTGGAACAGCTTTACTGATAGCTGGCTATTGAAGTAACTCCATACATTACACAACCATAATCAAATACAGATCTCAAGCTAATGCAAGATCCTAAAGCTCTGTATACATTTATACCATGGGTGACAATGGGACAAAGAATATGGAGAAAATCAATGGATGTCATGGATGCATTTGCTCAAGTTCTGGCCAGTGTATTTCTGACCACAGTAAAGAATCAAAAATTAGGTGAACTTACCTGATGAGTGATGCTCAATCCTGATGAAACTGTTTTGTCCCTGTATCCAGAGAATTTAGCACTGATGGGAGACTGACAGGAGAAATTACATTTTGATGTTAATTTTATTTATTTAATTAAAAAAAATAATAATAATCTATCAGAAATTCATTAGCATATGAAGAAAAAAAGTTGTCAAGAGTTTTAAGTTCCTCCATATTCCACCTCCCCAGACAAGTTGATGTGTCCGCCATCTTGGAACAGTCAAAAAAATCAATTTCTGAATTCAATTTCAGCAAATCAGTTTTCCAAGATGTCATATGATAAAGCAGCCTCTGGTTGCAAAAAAAAAAAAAAAAAAAAAAAAAACTGCTAAGATTTAAATTGACTAACGTTTCACAGGTGAGAATGTGTGGGTTAAGTTTGTGTCTTTAAACTATGGTAACTTTTAATGTCATGTTAGCTAATGCCTTTGTGGCTTTGTCTTGTGTTAGTTTAGTAAAATCCTCTGCTGAAGTCAATTGCAGATAGGCCTATAGATATCCATAGATGCGTACCCACCTTTTTCCTATACTGCCCAAAATGTTATGAACGAATGGGAGCTCTGTTGAACCTGAATGCCATAAGCATTACCAAAACAAAATGGCATTATTCTACTCACTCTTTTTTTTAAAGTGTAAAAGCATTAACAACTACAACAGATCATGGATAACACTAAAAGCTTGATTATTTCCGCAGCAAATTGTTAAATGTCACTATAGTAAAACATGTCTGTAGTCTATGTTGCCTTAATCAAAAATGTTTATTGACAGACAATAAATATTGTATTTACATGCTTTAGCTACAAACATTCCAGTAGACACTGATAAGGGATTAGAAGTGGAAAGGGGAGACAATTATCCTACATTTTAAAGAATCCGTGTATAAACAAACCTGGAAAAAGATGTGAGGATTTGAGGAGAAATAAAATGAGAGATTCCAGTGTTTTATTAGAATTCCAGAATTATTAGTGGGATATATCGTAAATTAAATTGGGAAAGCAGAACACAAAGTTTTTTATTTTATTTTTATCTTGCAAAGGGTATGAGAGTCAGAACTGCTACTATGGTGATTTTGTCATGGGAGTTTTTGGGAGTGTGCAGCACACATCCTCGTGTTATGATTGACATTGTTAGTTAAACATTTAGGACCCAGTTTAATTTATGCCGTTCAAATAATGCATTAATGTTGCTTTAAAACAAATATTTGTTTTCTAAACTCTTACCCAGCTTTAGAGTCGATCCTCTAATGCTAGTAACGGCAGTCAAAAGTGTACAGGTGAGCGCGAGTCATGATAGTAAACACGTCCGTGTCACGTGATGCAGGAAGCAGAAAGACACATCACGTTATAAACTGCAGCCTTTGTATAAGAAGGCCTATAATAATACTTATTTTATTATCATCATTATTATTATTATAAGAGAGAGAAATATTCAGTCTTTTGAGATTTCACTAAATTTGAATTAGCAAAAGAACTAATAAAAATTGCCATAAATTGCAAAAATTAAATGTTATTCACATATCTAGTACAAATTAGCATGCTATGACATCATAACTGCATATATAGCCTATTTAGACTAAAAAAACAGCTACATTTCATACATATGCTCATGCACATAAACCGAGTTACACTAATTTTAATTCAACACTTTCAATTAAAAATATAAAGCCCTGACAAAATGTAAAATTGTAAATGCTTTAATTGTAAATGTTATATACGACTATAAAATCATCTGAAAAGTAACCAAAAAATGTGACTGTCATCAATAGTCATTCAACATGCAAATTAGGTTTAAACACCCATATGCTTCCCTGATTTTACCGAAAGTGACAATACTGTATTATATATTGATGCGAAAACTTGAGAAATCCAGGCTGTGATGACTTTGAAGAAAAATTATTTATTCATTACAATTAAATTTGGCCTCACACACAAACTTTAATCGATAATGAAAATATTTAATAAAACCAAAAGGTAACATAACAATCATAAAGAAGTCAATAGTTAATAATAAATTTAGAGTATTGTAAAATCCAGAGTATTGTATCTAATAGATGAAGATCAGAATATACAGAATGAAATAACAATAGTTAAGACATTTGCAGATAAGAGAGAAAAAGCAGAAGCCCAGGAGAGCAAAGGAGAGAAAAAGCTAAATTATCAACAACTCAGTCCATATTATACCATAAGCATACATGGAAATTCTCAAACTGATGTTTTTGTTCTAATAAGAAAAGGTTAAATAGTTTTACCCATTATACCATCAACTGGTCACATGCCAAAAATAGATATAAGAGTTGTTTTGAACCCCTTAGGGAATTTTGCAAATCAAATGTCAGCAGAAATAATAACAGACATATTTTCATTGGATTCAAATGAGAAAAACATCACTTCTGCAGTACTTGGCAGGCGTCCAATATCTAACCACAAAAGTGTCGACATGACCTGTCACACTGGAACACTTTAAGGAACAATATAACAAGCTTGAAAATATGAGAATTAATATATATAAAGTAGGAGTACGTAAATATATGAAATCAAATAAGCCACAAATGATTAACATAAATATGAATAAAATGCATGAATATGAATATAAACCATTTTGGATACACCATATATATAATTTTATATATATATATGCCCTTTGAGGCATTTGACTGTCAGACATTAAACTTGCCCTTCCTTTCATGAAATGTACATTTGGGTGTGGTTTTAAAATTTGACATTTCAAAGAATTTCTCAATTTATTAATTAATAAAAGGGTGTGTGTGTTTTTTATTAATAAATAAAAATTTATTTATTAATAAAATAATAAAACACAGTAATAACATTCTAAACTTTGACCTATGGTTTTAAAAAATAAATACTAAGTACAAAACTGACCCAGGAATACAAAAGGTGTATACATTTTTTAATACAGTGTGAGGGTTAAAAAATAATATTTCAAAGCGAAGTCAAAACAGTTCATTTCCAAACTGAATAATTATTAGAAAGTATTCCACCTACGACCACAAAGTGGCAGTACAGACCAAGTTTGTATTGAAACAAAGAGAGTCAAATCATATAATAGTGACCTAACTACTAAAACACTCCTCTCTACTGTAATCATTTTATCACCTGCATTGTTGCATTTTGCATGCCCTCCTTGCCCTTTTCCTTCTTTTACTTTCTCATTCACCCCCTCTTTCTCTGTTTTTCCTTCCTCTCTTTTGAGTCTTTTCAACTGACCTTGGCTGGAACTTAATATTTAGCTTGTAAAAGTCACATGAGCTGAGGAAACAAACTAACAAACCCACTGTTATTGTGTGGAGTTGAGGAAGCAGGTTGCAGAATGCCACAGATGGTCTTGGTGATGTATGTCTAGCAGGTGGAACGTGGGATAGACGGGGCTGGTTCATGGCCACTGTGTATCCGGCTAAAACAGAGCTGACATCCACACACACACACACACACACACACACACACACACACACACACACACACATACACTCAAAATCTTTGTCAATGTGACCTGATACATTATAAACGGGAAAATCAGCAGAGACAGACTCTTACATGCATTATTAGATTATTCTCTTAAATTGTTCTATATTACAAATGTTTTTCAAAAGAGAATTCTGGCTTTTTGTAGCAAAATTGTGCTTTCAATTACTTTAATTCCTCTGCATTTTTTGCAGAATGAAATTCTGCTCTTTCAGTCTGACGTGTGTTCGGTTCCCATGCCTCTGCTTGTCTTTCACACGTCTCAGATATCGAACTAAATGTGAAACATCTCTCATTGTCAAGGTCTCATGGGGGATAGATAGGGGGAGGTGTCAGAAAAAAACGGGAGAAACAGAGAAATAAAGAGGAGAATAAAGGAATAGATGCCAGAGAGGGAGGGTGGAAGGAGAGAGCGATAGAGAGAGGGAGAGTGTGTCCCTGCCAGGACTCACGTAGACCCACAGCTGCAGAGCCTTTCTGATCCCAGTACCTCCCTTCACCCCTCCGTCACACTCCGAGCTCTGAAACGTGTGTGTGTGTGTGAGAGAGAGAGAGAGAAAGCGCCCTTCTATTTGTAGGTCAAGCTGTTTAAATAACCTGATTGTCTGGGAGGCACCACACAAACGTTGCAACATATATGTGTGTGCTGCTTCTCATAGTACAGTATATATATATATATATATATATATATATATACATACACACACACACACACACACACACACACCAGCTGAGAATAGACCTCTATTACACATATACATGTAAGAGCAGTGTCTTTTATGACATCAGCCCAGCTGAACTGAGTTGCTCATTCGATCATCTAATTCTGATTGGTTGCTGCTTTGCTCTTTTCATTACTGGATTACAATGATTTGTCGCTGGTTTGCTTTGTTGATGAATGGCTAGCTCTGATTGGTTGCAGCTTTAAAAGTGTTAGATATTCATTAATGAAATGTAACTTCCAGTATAAAGAAGCAAGCCACAAAGTGTTATGTAAGAAATGAAATTGGAACAGCTAGCGGTTTATACTGCTTAGTGATCATATACTAAAATATTTGACCACAGAACGACAACCATTTTGAATTAAAGGGATAGTTCACCAAAAAATGAAAATTCTGTCATCATTCACTCACACTCATGGCATTCCAAACCCATAAGACTGGTTCATCTTTGAAACACAAATTAAGATATTTTAAATGAAACATGAGTGGTTTCTGTCCAGGTAAGATCCAAAAAAGTAATAAAGGCATCATAAAATGAATCCATATGAACTGATCAGATTAATCCAAGACTTGTTAGGGGATATGATCACTTTATCCACCTTATTTTGCGACTTCCGATTATGATTATTAAAATTATATGATATGAAAAACCAAAAAGTAAAGGCTAAAGTAAAGGATGACACCAGAAGCAAAGTTACAAAATTTTAATAGATTTTGGCAAATTTCATTTGATGATTAACAAAAATCCTATGGGTTTTGAATGACACGAGGGTGAGAAAATGACAGAATTTTCATTTTTGGTTAAGATATCATTTTATAAGTATATCAGACAGTTGTTGTATCATAAAATGTATTCAAAAAATGTGTATTTTAAGTAAGCAATGATATAAGCATATAATTTTTCTGCTCATGGCATATCCTCACACGTCTGTGTTAACTAAACAAACCACATTAACAATAATTAGTAAGCAGCACTAACAAACTCCATTAGTCAGTTTGGGGTGTGATAGATGGAACAGAAGCAGTCTGTTAAGGTCATCTGGATCCTGGTCAGTTGCATTAGAACATTCTGTGATCAGACCCATCAGCAACTACAACGATCTGCTGCCACCATATGATCTATTACACACAGAGAACACTGCAAGGCATGATTTTAGAGCAGTAAAAGATGGCTGAGAAAGTTCAATAACACTCATTAGTGTTGAAGTATTCCTCATTTGTAAAAGCATCTGCTAAATGACTAAACAAAAGCCAGTGTAGCAGCAGCTTAAACGTCTGAAATTTGAAAGAATGAGCTGACTGAAGGAGAAGCCTATTTTTAGATTGGGTCATAATTTCAAGGTTTCCTAAAGGGAGCCGTCTAACATCATCTTGGCAGCCGGTGATGCCAGCTGGCTGTCTGGGAGCTGGTGATTCTGACATTGATAGGCTCCTACAACAGAGGGGCATCTGATTACACATTGTCTCAAAAGACAACGAGTATCTGCGAGAAGAGAAGATTCATTCAGACACCTGTAATTGACTGTACATCTGTGCAATCTGAATCTTTTCAACAAAGATCACTCTTTCACTCTTTAGAAAGGGTGCTGGAGGTTTCTTTAGATATTGAATGACTGAATCAGAATCAGAGTCATTGTGCATTTATATATAAAAAGAAATATTATACATATATACACACACACAACATTTCTTTTTAGGCATTCAATATTGGTAGCATTATATATGTATGTATATATATATATATATATATATATATATATATATATATATATATATATATATATATATATATATATATATATATATATATTATTATGATTATTGTCATAATATTTCACAATTGTACTGTTTCTGCTATATTTTTGATCAAATGTGCAGCATTTAAAAGAGACTTCTTTAAAAAAAAGAAAAAAAAAATCTTATTATTCCAAAATTTGGCCTGTATTGTATATTCCAAATAAATGTATAAATGGAGTAAATCACAATGTAACACCTAATAAATGAACAAATTATCACAAGTATTGTACTTTGATATGTGATATTATATGCAGCTTGGATCCTTAACCACTGTTTACCACTTCCACAGTGTTTAATAAACCTCAAATGTGGGAACATATCATTGATTTTTAAGGATTTAATGACCTGTGTACAGAAACTGTGAGAAACTCTGTTTACAGTAAGCAACACACCTTCAGTATTACATTTCTCTCAGACAGAAGATTTTCTGAATGAATCTGCGGCAAGTTATGTTGACCCAGCTTTGCTGTGTTTCTCACTGCAGCTGGTTCCCGTAGCGACAGCAGACATGGCAAGCTGCACGTTGCCACGGCGCTGATCTCAGTCAGCCACTGAGGCAGAGCGCCAGACAGTCAGCTGACTAGAGCGAGAGAGAGAGCTAGAGAGAGAGAGAGAGAGTGTCTATGAAAGGATATGGCTGAGAGTTGTAAAAGGGCTGATTGGGAAAGAGAGAGAATGAACGAAGGACTTTGTAAGGACGTGTTATGTAGTCTGAGGCCAAAAAGCAGAAATGGACTTGAATTGAAAGAAAGAAACTGAGAGGGGGACTTTGAAAGGGTGTGGAAAATGAGCAAGTCAGAGTTCATACAATGCACACAATGACTGTATTTTTGTCCATCATTTAGCAGATCTGCTCTGACAAAAATGACTGTACAGAGCAATATATAGGTGATGATGATCTTAGTAGACCCCTTAGTTGACATGAAATTCTTTGTGAGATGCTAAACTCCATCTATTAGAGTTTAGCATGTCACACATCAGAGTTTTATCGTTAAAAGCAAAAGCACCATATTCACATAAAATTTAACCTATAATCTTGAGCCCATTAACTATCCTTATCATCTATATAACTGCTGCTTTCCTGCCTTGTACCTTCTTACAGATTCAGCACAGCTGACATTCAAATAGGAACTGCTTTTTTATATTTCTGTGCTGATTTTCAGGGAATATCTATAGAATTCTGGATTGAAAAAATGTGTTAAACAGAGCTGATATCATACTATCAGTATTCTAAATGTAAAAGAATAGCAGTGTCCACAACACAGCTATAATGATAACTATATAGAGAAAATATATAGTTGGAATAACTTTCAAAACAAGTGTAGAACGATAAAACACTGACAGCCAATCAGAATCAATTCTAATTTAAGGGCTCGCGCATTTAAAATGGCAGACAACACTGCGGAGATGTTATTTGCTGAGGACCAGAAAAACAAGTCAAATCCCCTTTTCAAGGATACTTTAAAGAAAATGGATATATGGAAAATGTCTCGGGTTACGGGTGTAACCCCTGTTCCCTGAGAAAGGGAACGAGACGCTACGTCCAATGATGTGATGGGAACCCTCTGCATTTTGTGTTCGTGAAGCACCTCTGTATCCAACCAATGAGGAAATGTGACATCAGAGGCGGGTGACATCACAGACCAGGAAATTATAAAGCATACCCAGAACAAAGAACGCTAGCTTCTGGAGTATGTCTGAAGCAAAGCGCTCCAGGTATGTAGGAGGTACGGCAACGCAACGTAGCGTCTCGTTCCCTTAATCAGGGAACAGGGGTTACACCCATAACCCGAAACGTTCCCTTTCATGGGAACATCGACGCTACGTCCAATGACGTGATGGGAACGCTGTCCCAACTACGCCGTATCTTCAAATGCCTGGCTGTTATCTTGCAATACCAGAGCACCTGGAGTATAGTTCACATCAAGATTATAAAATCTAATGAAAGTGTGCTGGGATGACCATCCAGCTGCACCACATATATCATCTAATGACACTCCTGACATTAGAGCTTTAGAAGCGGCCATACCTCTCGTGGAATGAGCACAAATAGCTAAGGGACATGGGTGTCCCACTGCTTTGTAAGCGAGTGAGATGGCCTCGACCACCCACTTGCTCATCCTCTGCTTAGATGCTGGGCCCCCCCTTCTAGGGGACCCGTAACACACAAATAATTGATCTGTTTTTCTCCACAGGGCAGCTCTGTGGACATAGGCATCCAATGCCCTCACAGGGCAAAGCAGATTCCGTCTTTCCTGATCCGGATTTATAAATGGAGGAGGGCAGAAAGCCTCAAGTGTAATGTGACCCGGTCTAGTATGTAGAAAAGCCTTGATCATACCAGGTGCAAATTCTAGACATGATGGAGCGACTGACATCGCTTCTAAATCACCAGTCCTTTTTAAGGATGAAATTGCCGACAGAAACACTGTTTTTAGTGTTAAAAATGTATCTGACACTTCTTCTATTGGCTCAAAGGGAGCCTCAGCTAACCCTTGCAGCACAATAGCTAGGTCCCAGGTCAGAGTTTTTGTGCGCACTGCAGGTCTCAACCTCAGTGCACCACGGAGGAAGCATATAACCAGGGGGTCTCGACCCACCGAGGAACCCCCCACAGGATTATGATAAGCCGAGATGGCTGCAATATATACCTTCAATGTTGAAGGGGTTAGACCTTCCGAAAACTTTTCCTGAAGGAACTGTAGCACGAAGCTAATAGGAGACTGGACAGGGTCCATATTACGTTGGCCACACCATGTAGCGAACAGTTTCCACTTATACATATACAACTTCCTTGTGGAGGGATCTCTGGATTGAAGGATGGTCTCCACAAAACTATATGAGCCTTGCCCCCTCAGAGGCCAGGCCCACAGTTTCCACATTTCTGGGCGGGGATGGAGAATCGTGCCGCCTGCTTGTGACAGGAGATCCTGCCTGAGAGGAAGCTCCATAGGAGAGCCGTGAAAAAGAGATATTAGGTCTGCAAACCATATTCTGGTTGGCCAGTAAGGGGGCACCAATATTAGGTCAACCCTCTCCTGGCAAACCTTCTCCAGAACTCCCGGGAGCAATGAGACTGGGGGAAATGCATATAGAAGTAGCCTCGGCCACGTCTGTAGCATAGCATCCAGCCCTAGAGGTGCTGGGTGCTCCAGAGAGTACCACAGAGGGCACTGAGTTGACTCCTCTGTGGCAAATAGGTCGACTTGAGCTCGACCGTATGTTTTCCAAATTAACTCCACCACCTCGGTGTGGAGTTTCCATTCCCCCGGTCTCGCGCTCTGCCTCGACAGAGCGTCCGCCCCCACATTTAGATGCCCCAGAATATATGCTGCTTTCACAGAAAGGAGTTTTCCCTGGGCCCACAGGAGGATGTGGCTGGCCAGATTGCACAGTAGGCGAGACCGCAAACCCCCCTGGTGGTTTATATATGAGACCACCGTAGTGTTGTCCGTACGGATCAACACATGGTGTCCACTCAGGTCTTGGAGGAAGTGCTTCAATGCTAGAAACACCGCAATCATCTCCAGCCGATTTATGTGTCAGGAGAGCTGATGATCCTCCCATAGACCCTGAGCTGAGCGACCACTCATGATCGCCCCCCAGCCCGTGAGGGAAGCATCTGTCGTAAGCATTACGCAACGACGAGGAGTTCCCAACACGGGTCCCTGGGACAGGAACCAAGGCTTTTTCCACATGACCAGAGCACGAAGGCATCGCCGCGTGACTTTGATCATGCGAAAAGGATTTCCCCTCGGGGAAAACCCCTTGGTCCTGAGCCACCACTGTAAGGGTCTCATGTGCAGGAGGCCAATAGTAGTAACGTTGGATGCAGCTGCCATCAGACCCAACAGTCTCTGAAACGGTTTTACAGTGAGTGACTGGCCTAACTCCACCCCATTCACGGCCCAGAGAATGGAATTCACACAAGCAGGAGACAACCGCGCCTGCATCGTGGTGGAATCCCAGATTACTCCTAGATAGTTTGCAATCTGACTCTGAACCAGCACACTCTTTTTGGCATTGAGCCTCAGCCCAAGCTTTTTCATGTGCGACAGAACAACATCTCAATGTTGAACTGACAATTGTTCTGTTTGAGCTAATATAAACCAATCGTCGATATAGTTCAGCACGTGGATGCCCTGGAGTCTCAGCGGAGCCAGCGCTGCATCCACATACTTCGTGAACGTGCGGGGTGAGAGGGATAGGCCGAAAGGAAGAACCCTTTATTGGTAAGCTTCGCCCCCAAAAGCAAACCTAAGGAACTTCCTGTGAGAAGGATGGATGGATACATGAAAGTATGCGTCTTTCAGATCTATCGCCACAAAACAGTCCTCGGACCTGATCTGTGGAATAATCTGTTTGAGTGTAAGCATTTTGAACTTCAACTTCTTTACAGATCGATTTAACACACTTAAATCTATGATCGGACGCAACCCTCCATCCTTCTTTGGAACAATGAAGTAGCGGCTGTAAAAGCCCGACATTTTGCTGGGAGGAGTAACCCTTTCTATAGCTCCTTTTTGCAAAAGCGTCGTAACCTCTTGTTCCATCACCAGAGACTGCTCTGGGGCTACCACTGTGGGAAGAACCCCGTTGAACTTGGGCAGTCGAGAGCCAAACTGAATTCTGTAACCCTGTTCTACCATGAGCAGCACCCACTTCGAAATGTTCAGGAGACGTTTCCATTCTTCCACATATTCTACTAAGAGAACCAGTCTCTCGAGACTGGTCTCTGGTGTTTTTTGAGCACTTGGCTCGTTCATCTGACACGGCGCACCGGCAGATAGACGAATCAAGCGCTGGAGACTGCTGCGCCCTGACGCACACTGGGTGGCAGGGTTGGCAGAACGGGTATGTGATATTTTAATAGCCGAACCTCCCCAGAGAGGGCTGCCCTCAAAAGCCCCGGACGACTGGCGTCAGGACTTTTTCTTTGAAGCCTTCCGAGAGATAATGACGGTCCTCAGATCCGCCCTACCCCCGGAAGGCTTCGCCTGTACCGACCGCCCCGGTCCCCAAGCTTTCTGCAGGGGAGCACGAGTGGCCACACTGGCTTTCTGCTGCGCTCTGTGCGCCGAGGAGAGACCTCTATGGCTCAATCCATTCTGCGGAATTCTGCTGAACTTTTTGTGGAATTCTGCAGGAACATATTCTGTGTGCACCTGCTTAAAGGCCTGTTCACACTAAGTATGATAACTGTAACTATACAATATAGTACTATAACGACAATAGCACAGAGAAACAATATCGTTGGAATCTTTTTCACAACGATTTATTCCAGCTGATGGATGATAAAATAAAAAGCTAATGACAGCTAATCAGAATCCATCCTGCTTTAAAGAGCTTTAGCATTTAAAGCGGCAGATGACAAAACTGTGCATTGATGTGTACACTAATATAGTACACTAATATAGTTATCATTATAAGCCGCGTTTCCACCAAAATTACCTGGAACAATTTGTCCCCCAATTCAGCCCCCTAAACAAGATGGAGAGCCTCCAAAATAGGGCAAAGAGGATATTTCACATTTATTGTCAATACTGGTGAAATTAAGCTGGTTAAAAGGCCTTGAATGACCCTTCTACCTGTTCCACCCAGAATTCACTTCCTATCCTTCGGAAATCCTCGGAGATACCAAAAAACCCACATCTGTAACTCAAATACAAATACCAGCATGTTATAGTCTGTGTGTATGTGTGTGTGTGACTCAAGAGTTTGACTAATGGCAGCTGTCGGATAATAAGTCATCACAGTTGCACTGAATTAGGGCTATTAACAGAGAACAATGTGTATCTACCACTCCTCGTTTAGACTTCAGAAGTTTTAGAAATAAGAAACATAACCTCCTTTGTATTTTTGTGAATGTGCGTATGTCAACACCCATGCTGGGATGACAGCTTTTGGCTTGTTTGAATGTTTAATATAAATGTTTATGCTGGAAAATTGGGGAATCTGCTCAGGATCTCCCAGTGCCAGGAAAACCTGCAGGAGAAGGGAGTGGTTGAAGGCATTAACCATATAAATGTTTATACTCAACTCTTTCAGGTCCTGTCTTGCAAAAACCTACTGTAAATATGAATTTGCCTATTGTTGGCTATCGTGGCCACGTGAGAAAGAGGGAGATAAATCTTTTCTGATGCTAAGCCAGAATAGTCCGGGAGGTGATGTGAGGGTGCGTTTCTCCTATAAATCTAAATTTTCAATGCCGCTCAAACAGCTTGTGATCACTCTTATCCCTTGTAATATGTGAACAGTAAAGGTGAAAGGATGATCTATAAAGGCCAGTATCTGCTGACTGGTCTGACTGCTCTTTAAATAGCCCACTGTCCACTATGTCCTGCTCACCATGGGCACAATTATGTCTTTTTAAAACCTCAACACAACACTTTCACTGTCCCTGCGACCTCACCAGATGACACACACCTGTCAAACTCAAGTGTTAAAGTCGAGGAGCATTTGATCTACATCAGAGATATCCTGCACTCTAATCAGTAAAGGACATGTGGGTCAAGGTTGTAGGGAAGGTGAAATACTTGAGGACAGTGAAGGCAAGCAACTCTTCATGTCTGTTTCTGAATGTGTAAACCTGTCTGTGTTTTGCGAGTTGCAGTAGTTATAACCTTTTTTTTTTTATTTGTCATATCTAGTCTGTTTTTTTCCACCAGGTTTATTATCATTAACTAAAAAACTAAAACTATTAAAAACATTTTTGTTAACTGAAATAAAGCTGGAATAAAATAAAATATAACTATTAGATGAAAAACTTAAACTAAACGAAAATTAGAAATGCTGACTTGGCAACTAACTGAACTAAGTTTAAGCTGAAGCACTAAAATGACTTACTGGAAACAAAAATAAATTAAACCTAAAGTGTAATATTAAAAAAAAAAATACTACAAATTATAATGAAAACTGATTATATAAAAAAAATTATTGAAAACAATAATAGTGTATAAATAATACTAAATAACACTGTTCTCCACTTTTGTTTACTTTTATCATTAACAATCTTTCGAAACACCTGCTCCAACACACTAAGGGTACATTTATATGGCAACGATGTACTAAAAAATGGAAAAGGTTTTTTCTATGCATTTTTCGTGTACAGACAACATTGGGAATCGGCGAAAACACCTAAAAATTCTGTTGTGCATGCCAGGCCAGTAGTTGGCGCTGTCACCTTGTAAAGAAAAACTATGTACCTATAGACTGAAAAAGTACAATCAAGCGTGCCACACGAGTCCTGAAAAGTGAAGCCAAAGCGTCTCGATCGACCCCAGGTGGCTGGTTGCAGTATAGGTCATAAACCCCGCCCTCTCCGTGTAATGTAATGGGATGTGAGACAAACTAAACAGTCAAATTACACTTCAAATATTTTTTCCCAAAGATGGTTTCTGTCATTTCAGGCAGTTTTTTAATCACGCTTATGTTAAAGTATTTGTTCTTTAAATTTGTTTGTTAGTTATTTGATACCATAAAAATGCAGGTTTTGACGGCATATTTCACACCGACATAATGAGTTGTTCTGCAGTATTAACCAAATCTGCAGGAGTGTAGGCGGGACTTTGATATCACGGCTCCACTTTGTGCATACTACTGCGCAGACTCATGCTCCAAGTTCACTATGCGCAGATTCGAGACTCAAGATGTCAGCGCCATATTAGCACACTGGAGGCACTAACTTGTGAAGGTGTGATATCCATCTTTTTTTACAGTCTGTGAGTGAAACGCATACACATGACGTCTCCATTTTCACAAATTCGTGTTTTTGTAGTTTACATGGAAACGACAGGCGAGTTCGACCTTAAGCGGCGCTGAGCAGATCGATTGGTGTAAATAAATGGCCAAAACATATAAAAAGTTTTTATTTGAAAACTTTGTTGTGTAAATGCTCCCTAAAACCCAGAAAGCCCTTCTGATCACTATCAGCATGTCATCCAAAGGAAAGTTCAATGAAAATGGTCATCATTTACTCACCCTTGTGTTGTTCAAAACGCATATGATTTTCTTTCCCATGTGGAACACAAACAGTAAATTTCTGAGGAATATCATGGCTGTATTGTTCAAATTTACATTCAATGTATGTATTTGGCAGACGTTCAAGCTGTACGTCAGTATGCTTCTGGGAATGAAACCTATGATTTTAGCACTGCCAGCGCTGTGCTCTCTAATTTAGGAGCTTCTAGTTACAGCTTCCTGTAATGAAAGTACAATGAAAGTGAATGATGACTAGGGCAGTCAAACTCCGAAATGACAAAAAAGCACCATAAAAGTATCATAAAATGAGAAATATTCACGCTTCTCTTTTCCATATATGAAAGAGAAAGCACTCCAAAAAAAAGCACTATAAAAGAACCATAAAACTAGTCCAGATGAGTTCTATGCTATATTTCAAGCCCTTTATTTTATATTTTAAGCTTTTTGTGAGGAACAGACCGAAATCTAAATTATTAATGATTGAAATCTAGCCCTTCAGTGTTCAAATCTCATTTGTATTCATGTGCACTTAAGTTTGAATATTTAAATAATTAAAAAAAACTTTACATTCACCATATGGAAAAAGCATGAATATTCTGCCTAACATTACTTTTGTGTTTCAAATGGGGAAAAAAGCAGTTTGGAATGACATGAGGGTGAGTAAATGATGACATAATTTTCATTTTTGAGTGAACTGTCTCTTTAAAACTCTGCTATCTTGATTTTATCACTGTTGTGACTTTTGCTCCAGTGAGCTTCTGGTGCAGGTAAGTAAACAAACATATGGTTTCCTACATACATATTCAATCCATGTATATATTTTGTATGCATAAGAGTGAATGTGTACATTGAGAGGAAGAAAGAGACGTCTTTAAGAAACATGGTGTCTCGCTCAGAGTCTTTAGATTGTTAAGGCTGTAATAAACGTTGTGTGCTTAATAATCCATCAACGCTTCTCACTGACCCATTTCCATAGCCCTGTGTGGTGTTTAGACTTACTCGGTGGAGGTCCAGAATCACAGGAGATCAAACAGACCCTACACGTCAACCTTCAGCCTCTGAGGGACAACAGCAGCAACATAACACACTAAATATTAACCAGCGAGAGAAAGAGTTGTTACATAAGTGTGTGTATGTCACTGAGCTATATTCAGAGGTTAATGTATTACTCATATCGCTTCACATCGCTCTTCTCCTCTATCGAGCACCCAGACTGTCCATCTGATTTCTGGGAGAGCGAGGCGTTTCGCAGTCTCATTCCGCATGAATTATCCTGAGAGTTCAGTCAGATTTAACAGCTAATATATTTTTGGAATGTTAAATAACTTCCAGGTGGAGTTTACTGTAAATTTCCAAAATGTGCAGTCTACAGTTTAATTCTGCTGACAGAGTGTTTTCCAGCATCCTTCCTGCTTTATGGAGGACATCTGCACAGGGGACAATTTGGCTGACTGGCCCAGCTGGTGCACCTGGGACCACATGACCTCAAGAATTGCTGTGCAAAAAGCACTTTTGAACTCAAATGTTACAAAAAAAAAAAAAAAAAAAAAAACTTTTTGTGTTTTTTTTTCCCCAAAGGAAAGTTTGAGGTTCAATACAATGTCTCCAGCTAACAAAAATAAGTTCTAGGGACAATTTGCTAACATTTCCTTTAGGGTATGAAAACGTTTATTTCTGAATGTTCAAAACAGCCAGTTTTTCTTTGTTATGGGAAGGTTTTATTGTATCACATTGGGAATGTTACTTTAATGTACTCTGAACATTCAAGTAAACCACAATACTAGTAGTATTGTTTGAAATAACGTTTAATGCTAAAACATTCCATGAATGATGTATAAAATATGTTTTTGTGCTAACGTTTTGAGAACATTATTAAAGACCTGATAACTTTGAATGAACATTCTATTAGCCAAAGTACTGAGAACGTTCCCTGTTTGCTTGGTCTATCTATAGCATGTGAGCTGTAGCATGTTGTCAATTGCCACAAAAAATACATTTGGATTTATCCGTCAGTTTGTAAAAACAAAAATCAGTTAATAGTAATGTAGTTATAATGTTATAATCAATGAACTCCACTAGGATAAATGTTCATGTTTGAAGGTACAGCCAAACTAAACATTATATGTGTTAACATAAGACTAGCGTGATAAAATTGTTTACTAACCTTGTAACCCATTCAAAGTTAGACCTTTATCCAATTTTCAACTTCTGTCACGACTATGTAAAGCCATTAAACTCTGTAAATGTCACATGATATGTGCAAGCAAACCAGGATGTGGCTTTTTACATAAAGACAAATCCAGCCATGGAAATGACAATTTTCTAAAGAAATTAATACTTTTATTCAGCAAGGAAGTATTAAACTGATCAAAAGTGACAATAAAGTCATTTATAATGTTAGAATTATATTTCAAATAAATGCACCGAATAATCTTGAAAAGATCATGGTGTACACACAAAATATTAAGCAGCACAGCTGTTTTAAACACTGATAATAAGAAGAATTTTTTTGAGAACCATTTTAGTATAAGAAGGATTTCAGAAGGACCACTGAAGAATGGAGTAATGATGCTGAAAAATGACATTTTAAATAACATAATATTACTGTTTTTACTGTATTTATGATCAAATAAATGCAGCCTTGGTGAGCATAAGAGACATCGTTCAAAACAAAACCTAGAAAAGTAGCCTCACCACTTAAAGGGTGAATTAAACATTTCACAGCTCAAATAACACATTTTTGTACGGACAAATTAACATAGATGTGTTAACAAAAATTATGACAACTTTTCTGCTGTCAACACCTCCTGAATATGTTTCCCACAAGACTTTTTTAAGTGCATTACACAATTTTTTGTTATCTTTACACACAGGGACAAGTCAAAACCAACTTTTCTGATAAACCTCAAACATTCCCATAACTAGTTTCTGTGGGGAGGAAAAAGGGCAAATCAGGGTTCGCTCTACAAAGAAAAAAAGTGCAAAAAAAGTTTGGTCATGTATGTGAGCATCTTTTGACATCTTGCCACAGGATGGCGATGTTATGTTGTCAGAGACCCATCCCTAGAGACAATGAGACGTCTCTACACTACCCTGATGAAAGTTTCCTAGTCTTTGTGCCAGAGTGTTGGCATGAGATCAACTGAGCTCAACCGCATGAGTCAGCTTAACAGATTTTAACAGAACAGGATAAGCCATAGTCACTTCCACTGTTCAGCTGCATCTGGTCATGTCTTCTCAGCACGGTTGAACTGTCCGTTAGCATTAAACTCTAAATGCAACTGAAGTTGCAGTGATATCTAAGCAGGATTTCCACCCAGTGGTGTGGTGTGTTATCACATTACTGTATTGATTTTAAGATAGTAACACATTTCCTAGAAACTTCAGGGGTGCTTCTGTCCGTCGTCCTTGCTATGTTTAGGCTACCGTAGGTCATCAACCACAAGGGGGGAGGGTTTGTTAAAATGGGGCATTCGTATACGTGACAATCAGACAGATATACTTGGATATCCTTACCAAACCCCCCAGCCAATTGGGAGTTGAATGCTACAATGTTCTATCATTGCCAGTGCATATGTGGCATAACATTTAGTAAGGTTTGCCAAGGCAAACATCAATATTACTCAAAATCCCACATGTTTATGCTTTGAACATAACTGATGCATAAAATCTTTTAAAAATGGTGTAGGATTTAAGGGATTAGTTCACTTTAAAATGAAAATTACCCCAAGCTTTCCTCACCCTCAAGCCATCCTAGGTGTATATGACTTTCTTCTTTCTGATGAACACAATCTGAGTTATATTAATAAATATCTTGACGTGTCCAAGCTTTATAAATGGCAGTGAACGAGGGCAATGAGTTTGAAACTCAAGAAACTGCATCCATCCATTATAAACGTATTCCACGCGGCTCCGGGAGGGTTAATAAAGGCCTTCTGAAGCAAATCGATGCGTTTGTGTAAGAAAAATATCCATATTTAACAAATTATAAAGTAAAATATTTAGCTTCCGCCAGAGCGCCTTCTGTATTCCATCGTGTTAGTTGTGCTTTTTCATAAGTTGAATACGGAAGGCTTAAGATGTAATGTTAGTGCTTTGCACTGCGAGAGGAATTACACTTTCAATACCTAAGGTGGTCTTGCGGAAGCTAGATATTTTACTTTATAACCTGTTAATTACGGATATTTTTCTTACATAAACGCATCGCTTTGCTTAAGAAGGCCTTTATTAACCCCCTGAGCTGTGTGGAGTACGTTTATAATGGATGGATGCACTTTCTTGAGTTTCATACTCGTTGGTCTCGTTCACTGCCATTATAAAGCTTGGAAGTATCAGGATATTTATTAATATAACTTCGATTATGTTCATCAGAAAGAAGAAAGTCATATATACCTATGGCTTGAGGGTGAGTAAATCTAATGGTAAAGTGAACTAATCCTTTTAAACAATTTCACTCAGAATTTGCTAGTAAATTTCACAAATTACTCACTGAATTAAACAAAGTTTTGAAGTAAAAAGACTGATTTAGTATTTTCTTGTAAATGTACTCCAAAAAGTCTGACTTAGAGACCAGAATATGACTTGGACCAGAAAGCAACAACTTAGCAAATTGATAATCACCCACTTGAGTGCCAAAATATAGATTTTTGATTGCTTTAATACAAAATTTTATATCTAAACTGAAGACATTTCTTGAGTTAAATTTCATTTTCAAGTGGGGAAATGATAAAAGCCAGACTCAAATTTGTGATGCCCACATTAAGTGTCATCGGGAAACATGCATTTCCCAGCTTTTATTTTCTCATTTTCATTTTATACAACAGCTTTGACATCAATATGTTTGCATAGAAGCTTATATTCATAGTGATTTTTATTAGGAATACACTAGCATAAAAAATTGTGAGGGTGGGGGGGGTTGGGGGGGGTGAGCGCTTTTATGTTATGCAATGTTTACTCAATCCTGATTAATGACTATTTAATATCAGCTTGGTTGCATAATAAAATATCACTGCACAAGCAAATGGGAAACAGACTCATGTAAGTATGTGCACAATTAAAAATGATTTTAAGATTTCGCAGGCCAGAGTTTGGCCTTTGCATAGCATTTAATTTGAAGTAACTACAGGTCCGCGTGACATGCTGCACTGCAGTAATTGTTACTTGTGGAAAATCTGAGTGCCATAAAACCAATCACATGACCCCTACCTTCATCCATAGCCAAATATTTGCTGTGCCAGGCCCTCCGGACTTAATGGCTCAGTGTTTTTCTAACAGACATGGGCAATGCGGCATGTTTGAAGTCCATTACTGCCATTATACTGAACACACAGCCCAAGCGTGCACAAGTCTAATGAGATAAGAACAGATCTGACTCCGTCTGTCTCCAGACCTATTCTCAGGTATTGGCGTGTCTGGTTTTGTTGAATTGACAGAGAATATACAGAGAATGCTGGGATGGAGGAGGCAGACATATAGACTTATGCAATGTAATTTGTAGTAAGTTTCATTCTAAATAAGAGGCCAAATCTTGTTGACAGCTATCCCAGTATAGCATCTCCGTCATGTGAAAATGTTGCGGTGACCAGGGACATCCTGACACGTGCAGTTTCCCCTTAATCTTCCTTTCTAAATTGTCAGTGTTGCAACCGAGAGGCGTAAAATAGTCTAAAATGGTCCAGATTTTGGGCTAGCTTTCTGGGCTTCAACAAATGATCATCATTGATTCTGTTTGATTAATATTTTGGCCAACAAAGCCAACTCATTATTATTTTAGACGTCTGACCAAAGGCTTTCTGCAAGTGATGTTTCTAAGGGAGTCGTTGCCGCTCACCTCACATGATTCTCTGGCTTGGACTTGATTTTGAGACCAAGAAAAGCAAAATTGATCATTCCAAACATCTTTAAGTATACAAAAACTTACAACATCAATGTCTAAGTTGGCTTCTTTTTCAAGCTAAATGGCTTAGTTGGCGTCAAACATTGCATTTGCTCTCATTCATCAAAATTTGCATAATTTGGTCCATTTGTGTAATTAGTTAATGGTTAGTACAGTAATGTAGGGAAAATGAACATAAATGGAATGTGTTCATATAAATCACATTTAAAAGAAATTAAAAGTCTATATCAATTGGGATGACCATACCGAAGATTTATGGAGGGTCGCTGAGTTATTTGGGCTTTTTAATGCACCTCATCCAACAAAAGCATTTTACAAACGTCTACAATGTATAAGCCAAAGCATTATGCCATTACTCTATCCTGCAGGAATACATTCTTAAAATCATGTATGTGAAAAGAAGACAGACTCTTACTTAAAAGATGACAGATTCTCTGGATCTCTTTGAAACGGTGGGAAATATTTCATCTCTGTGACAGCTACAATTACATATATTTCTATTTAGGGACAGCGAAGGACATTTGTATGCATAGGCTTTTCCACAGGAAGACTAAGACATACTTCTTTAAACCAACCAGGGTAACCGCACTGACTCAAAAGTCTTTCTAAGAACTCTTCTTTTCATTTGCCATTTTTGTTCTATTTTCTGTCAGTGGGCAAAGTCTACACACACACACACACGCACGCACAAATTTATTGCATCATGATGGCAAATGCCAAACCAAAGATGGTGTAATACCACAGAGAAACATTTTTGGAGGGAAGTTCACAGTTTGAATTCTTTCACAACTCATTAACTGAAAAAAATAATTGCTTAAATCTGGATGCATGATGCAACAACACCATGATGCAGGGATTTCTGAATGGTTATTAGTAAGTTGCTATTCGGCTGCTATGTGGTTGTGAGGTGATTACTTACTTTTTTGTCAAAAAAGCCTGCTCCTAAGCAGTGTTGAGGAAAGTTACAATATTGCATTACTACCTAAAAAAAAGTAACTATAGTAGTCAACATTTGAAGTGGATCAAAACCTTTCATCAAAGTTGTCCTAAAACCTTCCTCTTAGGACAACTTAGTTCTTGGGACAACTTTGAATAACCTTTTTTGATCCACTTCAAATGTTGACTACTGTAATTGCATGATTTAGATACTTTTAATGGAAAGTAATGTGTTACGTTAACATTGTTTTACTTTTTCTCTCCTGGGCTGGGCTTGTTTTTTAATAACAAAAGAAGTTTTGGCAAATTTAAAGGCCCTTTCACACCAAAAGTGAAATGAGTAAGCCTCAGTCTGAAGAAAATGCAAATTCACACCTGTACAGTAGAGGGCGCAGCTCAGACAAACCTCTTAGCTGTACTGCCATTCCGGATTGCAGAAGAGGAGGATGCAGGAGAAGAAACTTTAAAGGGTTGTTTTACCCAAAAATGAAATTTCTGTCATTAAGTACTCACCCTCATGTCAATCCCGCAAGACCTTTGTTCATCTTTGGAACAAAACTAAGATCTTTTTGATGAAATCCAGGAGTTTTTTTTTTTTTTTTGTCTCCCAAAGAATTCAACAAAATCATCACATTCATGGTCCAGAGAAGTAGTAAAGACTTTGTTAAAATAGTCAACGTGACTACAGTGGTTTAACCTTAATGTTATGAAGTGACGAGAATACTTTTTGTGCTCAAAAACAAAACAAAAATAACAACTTTATTCTTCCCTGTCAGTCTCCTACGCAGTTGACGCAGTGAATGCAGCGCCAAGCTTCTGTGTTCTACATCAGAATGCCGATTCAGTATTGGCTGCCTCCTGTGTCAGCATCACACGCATGCGTAGTGGTGCTCACGTGAACAGTGTCGGCCAATACTTAGCTGGCGTTCGGGCATAAACACGGAAGCACTGAACTGCGTTCATTAGTCACTACAATGTAAAAACTGTTCGAAGTTACAAATAAAAGAAAGATTATCAAAGTGAGCTTTACAAGAAAATACTATTTCAGCCTTTCTTCAAGTTTCTTGTTGTTTCTTTGTAATTATTTGTGAAATTCACTTGCAATTTCTAAGTAAAAAGTAAATCCTACACCAAATATTACGGAAGAGGATTAGGGCCAAGCAATACTAAAAAAATAAAACCATCTCGAGATTAAAGTTGTTAAATTTCGAGAAAAAAATCTATATAAAATGTTGAGAATAAAAAGTCGTTAAATTACGAGAACAAATTTGTTAAATTCTGAGAAAAATGTCGTTAAATTTCGAGAAAAAAGTCGAGATAAAATGGTGAGAATAAAGTAATTAAATTATGAGAATAAAGTCATTAAATTACGAGAAAAATGTTGTTAAATTATGAGAACAAATTTATAATTTAACGAATTTGTTCTCGTAATTTAACGACTTTTTTCTCATAATTTAATGACTTTATTCTCAACATTTTATCTCGACTTTTTTCTCGAAATGTAACCACATTTTTCTCATAATTTAACGGATTTGTTCTCGTAGTTTAATGACTTTTTTCTCGTAATTTAATGACTTTATTCTCAACATTTTATCTCGATTTTTTTCTCAAAATGTAACAATTTTTTTTCTCGTAATTTAACGAGTTTATTCTCAACATTTTATCTCGACTTTTTTCTCGAAATTTAACAAGTTTTTTCTCAAAATTTAACAACTTTAATCTCGAGATGGTTTTATTTTTTTATTATTGCTTGGCCCTAATCCTCTTCCGTAAAATATTTTCAGAGTATTAAAGTAGAATAAAATAAATATTCTAAAAGATCAGGATTTTAAAAATACTGATTATAAGAGAGATGAGTGTGTGAAGGGGTGTGTTTAATACTGTGAGTGAGTGTTGTTGGCCTGTGGTTGGGAAAAATGTCAGAGCCATATTTGCCCGAGTGGAACGCTCACATCGCTCCGGCACTACGTGGAGATGCCGCAGCTATAAATAGAAAATCAGATCTCTAAGGGAGAGAAACCATGAGAGAACGAGAGAAGCAGTCCTTCCACAGCAGTAACAGATCGCCCAGACGAAGTCTGCAGACTGATCAAAGGGAAGAAAAAAGAATGGATTTAAACGTGGCAAAAATGCATATGCATAATGAAATTGAGCACAATATCTAATAGTAAATGCACAAATAGAGAGAGGTGCATGTGTCGAATTTTATCAAGGACAGATGTTGCAGCTCTATGGATCTGTGGGCCTGCATAAAAGTTACACAGTAATGCTTCATCATACTGTATAACAGGTCTAGACATGAGGTGTATTCAAGTGCACTTTTGTTTTCTTTAAAATAGCCAATTCGAGTGCTGTTACCTGATTTGTTTAGTTCTGATCTGTTAAGTTTAGTTAGACCTCAGATGACCAACACCTTTGAAGAGACGGCGCAACATCTGGATCAACATGCACATTCCCAAATTTCTATATATCCTAATTATTGTTAATATTTAACTCATTATTTCCAGAAGCTCATTGCTTCTACCTTCAATTAATCTGCTAACAGTGATTGTAAATTAAATTATTACATTGTTAACTAACTGCATGATTATATGTACATTTCTGAAAACACATACATTGGACAGCCACCTCCGATACCAGATTCTCTAAATTGTAATGTTGACATGCATTCTTTGTAAAGCTGCTTTGAATCGATATGTATTGTAAAAAGTGCTATACAAATAAATGTGAATTGAATAGATCCTTAAATGAACTAGGTGCTAAAACAATCCAGAAATCATGTGCAATTCATTCTTAGTTAGATGTCCCATTTACAGCTTACAGGAATAGAAGTCAATTATCTTCTCAACACAAGCAATGCCAAAGCTAAGTGACAGATAATGACATTTTCCCATATTCTTAAATCAAGATACATTTCCCGCATTGCAGAACCTGATTTCACCAAGTACATGTTCCTAGATCGTCATCTTTGTTGATCCTGGAACAACATTCCAATCAACCAATCAGATTTGAGGGATAAGTTTACAGTTTATGACAAGTTTAGCCTTACAGCCAGGGTTAGGTGCTTCATTTCCCTCTGATTTTACGGATAACTTATAGGTAGGGTTAGGTTTAGGGGTAGGGATATGGCTATTATTAAATTTTCGGTCAGGAATGTTGTTCCAAGATCACCAAATATCTTGGCCCAGGAACGTTTCTAACTCTAACAGGACGTGCTACAGTACTTAAGTGACTAATATTTCCTTTTAAATTAAGTTTATTTTCCTGACCCCATTGACATATATATTTTATATATATATCACTTTTTTTTTTATCATTTTTTAGAAAACAAGACTTAATGCCTAAAGTAAATTATCTTCTCAAGTAAATGCATCTTGATTTAAGAGTGTTTAGATTTGTACTGTAAAACAAGTCAAAAATACTGAGAAAGAATAATGTGCAGTGTAGATTGTGAAGAGTGACGCGACAGATTGTTTGAAGATCTGTTCATACAGTTAATACCAAATCTTAAACTTGGGTTGTGAATCCTTTTAGTTCACATGTAGTTTTAGTTTGTTTTTTAATCATCTTCTTCTGCTACGTGAGGGTAACCTCAGTGACATCTATACACATTCCCTCCCTCTCCTTCCTCCTATTTCTGTCCCTCTATGTTACTCTTTCACCCTCTTCTCTTGCTCAGAGCATTTTGTATGACACATGAGATCAGGCCACTTTTACCCAACATACACACACACACAAAGTCACTGTGATGGTGTGCCAGAGGTTATAACTCACCTCAGTGTTGTTCGGTCATCCCGAGTCTTCCTGGCCAAACCCCCGGCAGTGGCGGTCGGGCCATCCAGACCCTGTAGGAGGGGGTTGAGGCCCATGTAGAGGCCTCTCATAGCAGGCATGACTGAAGCATCTGCAGGGTCACGTTACAGCCAGGAACTCTCAGCCCCCTGCATAGCCCTGTCATTTTTCCATCTCTGAGGCCCATGGTGATGACATCGTCCCTAAGTGCAGCACACAAAAGGGTCACAGGTCCGTAAGATGAGAGGAGAGGACACTAACAAAGGGATGTGGCAAATGAAAGGGAAAGTTTTTCACAGAATGAGTGTTCGTTCTTGTGTCAGAGTGACAGCAGGTGCAAGTCACATACACACACACTCGTGTGCATTGTAAACAATATTGTGTTGTCTGTCATGTTGTGTTGCTTGCAATGGTGTGCATATGCACAAAACATTTGCACAATGTTGCATTTCGATAGCAGTTAGATTGTTTTAAATGTTGAAACCAACGCAAGAGACAATGAGCAGTTTACATATTTGAATTGCCAATGAAAAAGTCAGATCAAACTGTGACTTGAGAAGAGTTATATTTCAAGTGCAAATAAATCTTAATTTGATAGAACCAAAATAAAACATTGTTAAAATGTGAAAATACTCACTTAAAACATCATCACAACACATTTTGATTACAAAAAATGAGCAAATTGCAACAAAATGTTTTGTTTAGGCTTTAAAAAAAAACTTTCAATTAGCCAGAAACCATTATTTTCCTAATGCAGCATGACAAGATCACACCACATTATATGATTCTTAAGTACATTTTGCATTGGATATGAACAATTAAAGCAAAATTCATTCTTCTTGTGATCAAAGATTATAGAATAACACAAGACGCTTCGCTCATATTGTTTTGAATGGGAGAAAGTGCAACACGCAATAGAGTGCCCCAGGGATGACGTGTTTTTGTAGGCCAACCCGGAAGTTAGCGGCGCACGGGTTCCCTCGGTTGAAAGCATATGCATTTTTCCCATGACTTTTGGAAAATCGCAGAAAATAAGCTCTGTGTTTAACAAAGGGTTATGACACGTTTTGTCTATCAAGATAATCTTTACAAGTTAACACAACATTTATAGATTTTGAAGCCTAAATAAAGTGGTCAGATATAAAAGGCTAACAGTAGGCTATAAACGGACTACAGCACACCATGGTCGCGGATCAACGTCGTCACCAGGAAGCGTCCTCAAACTTTATTTAGAAAACAACTTTATTTAAAAACATGCTCGCTGATTATGATCTGCGCTGTGTATGAATACTTATCCACTTATTCATGAGAAATGTCCAAATGTCCCGTTTTTAATGATGACGTCTAAAGTCCCCGCCAAAGGAAGTAGTGCCTTTTAGCAATTTGTTAGCAACCACCGATTTTAAGACACAGTAAAAGTTTTAAAAAAATCACAAGTGGGTTATAACTGGTGTGTTTTATGTCATAGATCAAAACGTGAAAGTATTTAGAGGCTTTGTTACCCACAGACCTTATTTCAGGTGATTTAGCAAAAACTCATTCAAAAAACCCATAGACTTGACGGCGTTGGAACCGGAAGTCCTAAAATGCTAACTCGCTTCCGGGTTTTGCCTACAAAAATGCGTCATCCCTGAGGCACTCTATATGGCGGAATAAGTCCCGCCTTCTAAATAAGAGCCAATAGTCATTGAGTCACTGCAGCGGCTGTTTGTTTCTATAGGAACCAGAGCTTCTGTCAGACGCGTGCCTCTGAAATTAGACTTGAGACGCACACTTAGGACTGCGCATGTGCATTAGCTTGATCCAGCCTGAAAAATAATTTTTTTTTTGTCATGATCCGAGCATTTAGAAACAAAATGTATGACAGTTGTTAAATTTCATTGGTGATTTCAAATATGAAATTTAATTGAAAGCTTAGCAAACAGCTTTGGAAAATGTGATGTTTCCCCAAAGTGATAGGAGCTGCACTTGAAAGCCCGAGAGGCATTTCAAAGATGGACACCAAGTGAAATTACTTGTCTTAAAGGGACTTTGTTGTGATTCATGAAAGAGACCCAGTGACTTCTAAAAGGTAATCAGATTACCTACACTAATTTCAAATTTAAATTTTAAGAAATACAAATAAAGTTCTGCTAATAATGATTCTCCATTGTTACATGACATATTTTGAATTCAGAATGGTTATAAAATTTATTATACTCTAACGATTCAGATGTTATTGGTAAACACATTACTTGGAAAACAATGCTGAATTCTAATAATACACAGCAACATAACCATACAATGATGCATAATTACGATAGCAACATAAACAGGCTTATCAGCTTTTAAAAGGGAGGAGAAAATACTTACCATATATTTTGTTATTGATGTCAAAGGTTGTGCATCTAACTAAACATTTTTGGGCACTCATACAGTACACCTGGTAGAAGCTAGTCAAATTAGCCAGATTCAAACATGAACAGGTTGCATGACATGCCATCATCCTTGAAAACTGAACAAAACTACACAGGCCTCTAATTCCCATTTTGGTTTTGCAAAGAATGATGTAGTTGATGTAGAATCAATAATAGTGTAACGTTGATTCAACAATATTACCACTGATTATCAATATCAAAAGTGAACCAACATAATTTCATAACATTGATTCAAAGACATTATCATTGATTTTTTTGGTGGAAATCTCACCATTGTTTCAATATTAATTGCAAATGCAAAAGTTATATTGAACCAACATCACTTTGTAACATTAATTTAATGCAACTGGCGTTGCCAGCATCAACATTGACTCAACATTGTTTCAATGATTGCTTGCTATCTAGGTATAGACTGAACACATAACATGCAAGCACATGCATTTACACAAATTCACATGGAGAAGATAATAGAATTACTTTCAAAAAGTTTGCATTTTCAGGCCCCCAAAATGCAGTCGTCATATAAACGAACAGCCAAAATGCATAAAAAAGTTTAAACTCCCTCAAAATCATCTGTTGTTTGAAGAACTTAATGTAAATATGTTGCATCATTTTCACAACATACTGTAAAAATCATTGAGCTTTGCTTGGAAGAGTTTGAAAAAACAAGTTTTCACAATTTTGTATTTTGATTGTAGTTAGGTTAGGTCACAGGATGTGAAAGAGATGAAGAGATTTTTTTGGATAACCAAAAAGTTGTAACTTTATACAAACCAAATAAAAAATTTGAAAAGTGTCTAATCTTAAGATAACTATGTTACATAATTTCCCAGCAAGCATAACTGTGCTTTTTGGGAAGTGTGTGATAAAGAGAGAGACAGGAACAGCCAGTAAAAGAGTGTCAGTGAAGTGCTGAGGTCAGGTCGGTATTATGGGTCACATAGTTTGAGCTGATTTATTATACTTTTGCAGTTCCGCTTTGATTCTGTTCACGCAAAGGTGAAGCAAACATCTGTATAGCTGCCACCTTACTCTTTCTAGTGTATGTTTACACACATAGTTTAAGGACAAAGCTATAACGAAGTTATATTTTGTAAGTGCATCCATCCGTCTTGATCTATTTTTAATGTGCGACATGATTACAGCAACAAAGCAAAGGCTAATGAGATGGAGATCTGTGTGTATTCAGCCTCTCTGTGTGTCTCCACTTGGAAGAAATCAGATACTCTGCACTCTCGGTGCAGCTGATCGCATACCACCCTGTTTCAAAAGCGTCCAGATACAACCTGAACCCTGGCTGCCTACCAAAAATGCTTTATAACCTTTATAAACACACACAGACGCAGATTAAGGCCTGTCAATCAGACCTCGAGCCACCAGGACACAAATGTTTGTAGTTGCGGTATGACTCCAGAGACATGCCGACAATGCGTCTGACTGACCGATCTTTCTCGCGGTCTCTATCACACAGTTCAGTTGAGCCATTTGATATTTCAAGTTGCACTTTCTATGGTTTAACTGGCATAACTGACATAATCTTTAAATTTAAATTCTGTCATCAAGTTCTCATACACACATGCGTTTTGTTGTAGTGACAAAATCCAGAACATCCAAGATGCAGTTAACAACCATGTAAGACAAAAAAGCAGCATGGAAGTGGTCCATACGACTCACACTCTATATTTCAAATTTTCTGAAATCATTCAATACTTTTGTGACAGGAACAGCCCAATCACAAAAATGATTCATTGAACATCTCGCCTTCCGCCCAGCTTTAAAATCAACATGTTCAAACCTGATGCGATTCAAGCAACATGAGGGTGAGTACATGATGACAAAAAGTTCATTTTGGGGTGAACTATCGCTTTAAGGAATTAATGCACTTCTTGCTCACTGTCGATAATCATTTATTCATGAAACAAATGAAGCAAATAGTGTAGTAAAGTACATATGAGGCTGAGAGTAGTGTAAATTCAGATGAACACAGACCCAAACTTAAATAGTCCTCAAACTTAAAGGTCCTGTTCTTCGTGATCCCAAGTTTCAAACTTTAGTTAGTGTGTAATGTTGTTGTTAGAGTATAAATAAAATCTGTACAATTTTAAAGCTTAAAGTTCAATGCCAAGCAAGATATTTTATTTAACAGAAGTCGTCTACATCGAACGGCCAGTTTGGACTACATCCCTCTACTTCCTTCTTTAATGACGTCACTAAAACAGTTTTTTGACTAACCTCCGCCCACAGGAATACACAAAAAAGGGGGCGTGGTCTTGTTGCGCTCCCACAGGAATACACAAGAGTTGCGTTTGTAGAGTGTGTTTGTCGCCATGTCGTCGAAACGCTGTTATTTTCATCCCGCAGTCCAATCACCTTTGTTTGGCCTTCCCAGGGACGCTGTACTTAGAGATCAATGGTTACAACATATGTTTAACTCGGCTCCCGAAAATTATAATTGTGGTATCCTTACTGCAATAAGTTAATGTTGGACTGCAGTGCACATAATGGCCACAAGAGGGGACTATGTTTATGTATACGGCTGTTTTCCGTATGAGGTACTGTTCTGAGTGAGTGCTAACGTTGTACATTTTCTGTCGCTGCTTGTGGAGATTAAAGAGTTCAGTCTCTCTGGAATTATTGTATTTTATGTTCATTCAGCACAACACCACAATAATCCACATGTAAAACTATGCGCAGCACATGTTATGGTAAGAGACATGATCTTTCCGGGCAAGGAGCGCTCTCTATGGCTCTGGGTGCGCTAAGCTGCTGTCGAATCACAACACAGGAACCGCTGGCACAATCAGAACTCGTTACGTATTTCTGAAGGAGGGACTTCATAGAACAAGGAAGTCATCAGCCCGTTTTTATGACAATGGAAACAGCGGTATACAGATAAGTAAATTATGTGAAAAATACTGTGTTTTTTTACACGTGAAACATGAACACATGTTATATTTCACACTATAAACACAATCAAAGCTTCAAAAAAACAAAAAACGGGACCTTTAATAGTCTTAAAACCTCAGATTAAACACACACACGTGTACATCTATCTTTGTTTTCTCTGTACCTTAACCCTACTCATCACAACTAAGTGCATAACTCAAACCCTTACCCCTAAACCTACCCTTAACTTACTTACAACCTTATCCCTAAAACCAAGACTTGACCCTCAAATGGGCATTTAAAATGGTCTTGGAAAGTGAGCATCGGCCAGAATGTCCTCACTTTGCTCTCTTTGTCCTCACTTCAATGGTCTAAAACTCAAACTGTTAGCTTACAAAGATAGCTGTACAAGCAAGTATACACACACACACACACACACACACACACACACACACACACACTTGTACAGCTATGTTTTGGGTCCCACTTTATATTAAGTGGCCTTAACTACTATGTATTTACATCAAAAAATAAGTACAATGTACTTATTGGGTTCATATTGAATTGCAAAACACATTTGCAGCTATTGAGGTGGGATACGGGTAAGGTTAGGGACAGGTTTGGTGGGGTAGGTTTAAGGGTAGTGGTAAGGGTTCAGGGATAAATCAACAGTGTAATTATAAATGTAATTACAGAAATTAATTACAGATGTAATTACATGCAGGTGTTTTTAAAATATAAGTACAATGTGAAAACATGTATGTACACAATAAGTGCATTGTATCAAATTATTAATTTAAATGTAAGTACATAGTAGTTAAGGCCACTTAATATAAAGTGGGTCCATGTTTTGTGTGGACATTCATTGACACAATGCAATCTCTATCAAATCATCACAACAGAGTGCCTAACCAAACCCTTGCCCTAAACCACCTATCGCAGAAAACGCACTGCATTTTTATATTTAAAAAAAAAAAACATTATATAATATGATTTATAAGCTTTTTTCCACATAGGGACCAAAAAGGTCCCCACAAGGTAAAAGATTTACATTTTATGCCAAGTAACGCATTACATTACTTTTGCATTTGTTTATAAATAGTATTTTAATGTAACAGCCTTTTCACGCCAAAAGTGAAATAAATAAGCCTCAGGCTGAAGGAAATGCAAATTCACACCTGTACAGTAGAGGGCGCAGCTCAGACAAACCTTTCACCTACACTGTCATTGTGGATTACTGAAGAATAGATAAAAATATTCAGCAATAAAAAGAAACACAAATGTAATGTTTATCTAAAGTCATTAGCTATGCTTCCATCCATAGTTGCGAATTTAACTTATGCACACAATTGCAATATCACATAAAACATTTTCGAATAAAGCATTTTTCAGTGAGAACAAAATCAAAGTCAAAGAGAACAAAATCGTCACTTCCTGATAAACTGGTGCTAAATATCACTAAGAAACATAGGAGAAGCCACCGTATATAATTTTCATATAAAATAAATTATTTGCATCTCAGAGTGCACAGACGAAATGCAATAAACGTGTTATCTTGCTTTCAGAGGTGGATGCTGCTGTTTGGGAATGCAGTCATGTAAGACAGTTTTGGGAGGAATTATACTGAACCACATTGACGACAGACTTCTGAATGACCAAAACAGTATTTCAGATGCTTTGTAACAAGATTTTTCCGCTGTTTAGTACAGTTATGCCGTCCCATCGTGCAAAGTCACCTGATTTGTTTTATGCGCATCGAGGAATTTATCCGGTAAATGCATTTCCATCGTAGTTTATGTGCATGTTTTCTTATCGGATAGAAAATTTATCCGACTCAAACAAGCGTATATGTTTTCTATGTGCTTTTTTGCGCATCTTGGCATTTCCATACAGCAGTTTTTGATGTGATATCCCAAAATGAGCTTAAAAATAGGTAAATGGAAACAGCTATTTTTGCTTATTATATAGTTGAATTGGATCATCGAAGGTCAGCAGCAAAGACATTGGTAAATAAAATGAGATTAAATACATAAAGTATATTTGTGTTTAACATTTAATTATTGCAGGTTTGCATAATTTTCTGAATATTCATTTTGAGGAATTCTGCATTTGTTTTTGTCCAAGTAAGATGAGTTAATGCATGCTTACATTTAGTCTAGAACTAATAACCATCATATTTAAACAACACCTCTACACTTACTTCTGATTTAGGAAAAGTAACTCCAATATTTTGTTTTAAATTTAAAAAATAATGAGTTACTTTACTAATTACTCCAAAAAAGTAATTTGTAACTCGAGTGACTTGTAATACATTACACCCAACACTGCTTGTGAGGATGTATAAGGAATACCTGAACCACACACACTCACACACACACACACACTCATTTGCTTAGCTATACAGCATGTAATAAATGATATAACCTAACCCTATTGAAAACATTCTGCATTTTTTAGAATTTAAAAGAAAAACAAAAAAACTTTATTTTATTTTTATACCATTTTTACAAATCCCTGAAATGAGCTTTTGTCCAATTTAACTCATTTCTAGGTACAAATTTGTCTCTAAAATCTGCTTAGGTACACTACACTACACACGGTTCCTTTATGTGAAGCAGCACACTGTATATGGTGTGCTGTAAACATTCACACAGTCCTGTGTAGGAGTGTTGTGTATGTCTGATATCACTGAGTATACATTAACATTTGACACACTTTACTTGAGCTGGCTGTTCACTAAACACATCAACACATTTCCCTTTGCATGTGGCCGAACAATATATAAATAACAACAAAAAAGCGTATCGCAGATGGTCTCAGAAAAATTATTCACTGCATCTCAGCGACCACCCAAGCCCAGATTCCTTGCTGCATAAGATCATGTGTTTTCATCTGCAACTGGAGGTAGCCTTTGGTGGAAAGCAATTGTGTCACCTAAGACAAGCTCTGATAAGCCGTATCACTGAATGTTGATTTCATGGAAAACACCAGCACAGTGATGTTGTTTAGCAAATCATAAAAATCTGAATCACGCCAACTCAAAGTTTGTAAATATTCCTGATGCTGACACAAAATGTTTGGCTACTTTGATTCAGCAAAACATGTCATGACAGACTTTGCAAAAAAGCAAAAAGAAATTAATGTGAAAAAACAAATACGTGAAAGCCGATTAAAGGCTAATCCGTGTAATTGATAAAATATTATTAGCAATATAGCACAAATAACTAAAGGATTAGTGAGGAAAATCAAAGCTCTGCCCTGGGTGAATAAACTGTACTTTTGAAACCTGGAAAGCATTATGATTTTTGACAATGCATTTTTTATTACAGTTAAAAAAACCTCTTATTTACGGAAGAGGATTAGGGCCAAGCAATAATAAAAAAATTAAAAAAAACATATCGAGATTAAAGTTGTTAAATTTCGAAAAAAAAGTTGAGATAAAATGTTGAGAATAAAGTCATTAAATTACAAGAAAAAAGTTGTTAAATTACGAGAACAAATTTGTTAAATTATGAGAAAAATGTTAAATTTCGAGAAAAAAGTCAAGATAAAATGTTGAGAATAAAGTCATTAAATTATGAGAAAAAAGTCGTTAAATTACAAGAACAAATTTTGTTCTCATAATTTAACGAATTTTTTCTCGTAATTAAATGACTTTATTCTCATAATTTAATGACTTTATTCTCAACATTTTATCTTGACTTTTTTCTCGAAATTTAACGAGTTTTTTCTCGTAATTTAACGAGTTTATTCTCATCATTTTATCTCGACTTTTATCTTGAAATGTAACAACTTTAATCTCGAGATGGTTTTATTTTTTTCTTATTTCTTGGCCCTAATCTTCTTCCGTACTTATTCTCAGTACTGTAATGCAAAACAATTACATATTTAAAATGTACATTATTTATACAGCATGGTAGGACTTTATTTTGCTTTAATGTATGCTGATTTTAATAAAAATCTCTCTGTCTAGACAGGATGATGATTTTTTTTTTTTTTTTTACATTTGTTCTACAATAATTTACAACAAATTCAAATTCACACAAAAAAATGATCAAATTCATCTGGATGCATTACAGCAATTTGAGTTAAAATTGTCACTTTCAGTGATGTTTCTTTCAATTTGGAGTGCAAGGCCATGTGAGTTTCTCCCAGATGTAAAAAATAAAAATAAATCCGTTGCACTTTATTTTGATGGTCCACATTTGACATTCTACTAACTATAAGTAACAACAACTCTCGTTCCAGTATTAGTAGACTGAGACTGTTAGTAGGGTTTAGAGTTATGTGTTAGGGTTCGGGTTAGTAAGTTGACATATAGTAGTTGAAAAGTTACTTCTAGTCAGTAGAATGTCTGTTAAAGTGTTAACAGATATTACGCAGACAGTCTACTAATAATGAGAGTTCAATAAATTCTACTTCTAATGGCTTGAATATGAATTGTATAGCAACCAAAACACTAGATACTTCTGTTAACATATAAAAAAAATACACATGCATGCACATAAAACAATCACAACATGCCATAAAAATAAAAAAAACTCTAAACTTTACTATTAAAACCCTTTCAGTCATCTTTAATGTGGGAACACCCAAGCACAGAAACACTAAATCAGCTCAACCCCCAGAAGAGACACTAATCACATGTCAATGATTTTAACAGCCTGGAATGAAGGAATAAACGGAATATGTGTGGAATGCTTTAAACTGGTCTCTTAGCAACACTGAAGACTAATCACTTGCTAACACTCAAGAAGAAATAGAGACAATGTGACAGACAATAGCATGTGCTAAAGAGCCCTGTCAGAACACACACAATATTACCTACTGTCACTCAAATACAAATATACTCATCTCTAAAACAGATCTAAAACATATGAAAAAGGCCTATGAGACTTTGAGGAAAGAGTGAGCATTTTTATCAAATAGGGAGGTGACCTGCACACTCATTTCAATCACTCTTCTTACGCATATTTCCCCTACCAAGTAATATTGCAGCTGAATAGTTCAAACAAACTCACAATGAGTCACACAGGCTTTTCGCACTGCACTTAATAACCCAGACTTTTAACCCAGAGTTGAAGCCACTTTTAACCAATTTTGAAGTGTGGCTAGAGGGTTTTTGTTTTTTGTTTTTTAGCTACAGAAAACCAAAAGTAATCTGTCTTAGTGATTATGTCAACTGTGCAATGTGAATATTCATTCACAGTAAATAGTAAATAGTGACCAGAGTAATAAAAATACTTTTTGTGCATTACATTTAAGAAGAGTGAGAGCCAACCACAGCAGATGCATGTGGACCACTTCTTCAATCAGTTATATTAACCTTATAAATATGCAAATGAGATTATTAACCCAGGGTTTACACATGTACAGTGTGAAATCTGGAAACCTGAATACCCACGATAAACTAACCCAAAGTAAACTATCAAAGTGTGGAATATAAGATAACCCAGGGCTTCGTAACACTTGAGTTTACAATTTCAAGTAAAAATCCTAGAGAAATCCCAACAAAGACTCACATATTCATTGTTTAAAGTCAAGAGTCACAGAGATCCAATACGTATAAAGAGAGATGCAAGAGAGCCTAAAGAAATCCAGAGTGTTTATTTAAATTCAAATGAGATAATTTGTCTTTGTGTGTTTGTGTGTGTGGATGACTGTGTGTTTAGTCTTGCAGATGTTGATTGAGTGTGCAGAGGTTGTTTATACATTTCCAAAATGTGTGATCTAAGAAAAACTGCATGTTTATCTTTGGTGTAAGAAAGACGGGAAATAAGAGAGAGGTTTAGAGGACAGTTAAAGGGAAAATAAGCATGACTTGTACATACTTGAATCATGGAATAATTTTAATTTTTGCCTGAGCTATCCCTTTACTTACCCTCAAGCCATCCTAGGTGTATATGAATATCTTCTTTCAGGCAAACACAATCAGAGTTATATTATAAAATATCACAGCTTTTCCAAGCTTTATAATGGTAGTGAATGGCGCTCCTGATTTCGAAGTCCAAAAGTGTGCATCCATCCATCATAAAAGATATCCACATGGCTCCAGGGGGTTAATAAAGGCCTTCTGAGTCAAAGCAATGGGTTTTGCTAAGAAAAATATCCATATTTAAATTTTTATAAATTAAAATAACTAGCCAGACGGCCTACACAAATCAATTTACGCAAAAAGAGTAACTTCTGACCAGATGTATTATGCAATGATGAATAGGATAGAGCAAAATAAAACACCAGGCATGAATTAGAAGTCTAAAATGGGAATTTTTTAGGAGAAATATTGGAGGATTTTGATAAGAGATAAAAAGCTTGAATTTGTTGCCCAGCCCTATATGTTTGAACCACGTAGGCATATAAGCTTACACTACTCCTACATCATACGTCACGCGTTTACTCTTTTAGCGCAAGTTGATTTGCATAGGCTGTCTGCCGGAAGCTAGCTATTTTAGTTTATAAAGTTTTAAATATGGATATGAAACCCATCGCTTTACTTCAGAAGGCCTTTATTCACCCTCTGGAATTGTATGGATTATTTTTATGATGGTTTGATGTGCTTTTTTGGACTTCAAAATCAGGAGCACCATTCTCTAACATTATAAAGTTTGGAAGAGCAAGGAGATTTTTTTTAGTATAACTCCGATTGTGTTCATCTGAAAGAAGATAGTCATATACACTTTGAGGGTAAATCAAGGGATAATTTTTATTTTTGGGTGAACTATCCCTTTAACGCTTAAACCGACACAGATAGAGATGATCAGTCCTGGGCTTCTCTCCACACTGGAGTCATTTCACAGATATGTTCCATGCCTACTTACATCACATTTGACCAAGTTCCCTCTCTGACATCAACTTAACGCATAATAATTCTCTTCTTGAATGAAATTGGGAGGTCAGAGAAGAAAAACTAATTTTTTAATTAAATGTAAACTTCTTTGTACCCATGGGATTAAACTGGTTTTGAAACCCAGGTTTAAAAGATGTGTACCCAGTGAAAAGCCTTATTGTGTGACTCATTGTATGATTCACTGATGGAAGCATTGATCACTTTTGCCGTGGTTTATCCCCCAGACAAAAGTGCCTTTTAATGTGGCATATGCATATTTACATAGGAATCAGAAATGTGGGAAACAAATATATCACATGTTACTTTTATTTAAATATAAATATGCATTGTTATTTTTTTTTTCCATGCACAACCAACAGAAACAATACTCGCAAGGACTGTCATGACAACAGCCAGGTTGTCAGAGCAAAAAATCCCACAGACTTAAAATTAGACAAAATTTTCTGACATCATATCTTCGCATAGAAACTCGGGGTGGGCTCATTTCACCCATCCTAGCAAGCAACCAATAAATGCTGACATTTCAACTCAACCACGCCCTAGCAACCACATACAGCACCCTGACTGCCAAACACTCAGATGTTATATACAGAAAGACGGTCCACTTGTATTACTATGAATGGGAGAAAGTGCACCGCATAATATGGCGGAATAATGCCCGCCTTTGAAATATAAGAGCCAATTGCCGATTGGTAAAGTCATTATAAAAACAGTCCTGAGACAAACACTTAGGACTGGGCATGCACATTAGCTTGGTCCAGCCTGAAAAATGCTTTTTTTTTTTGTCATGACTCGAGCGTTTAGAAACAAAATTTATGAGACAGTTGTTGTCAGATTTCATTGGTGATTTCAAATCTTAAATGTAATTTTTGATGGTTCCCCATTCAAAGAGATATGAGCTGCACTTGCATGCCAGAGAAGCATTTCAAAGATGGCCGCCAAGTGAAATGACTTGTTTTAAAGGAACTTTGCAAACACAATCTAGCCACACTCTAGCAACCATTTGGACCACCCTAACAACATGGGGGTGAGCTCTTTTGACTCAGACCGGCTAGTGGTCTTTAATTATCACCCTGGCAACTGCCTACCCATGCCCTAGCAACCATTTTGAGGACCCTAGCAATCATATACCAACTTAAACAAGTCATATCTCAGCACCAGAACATTGTATAGATATTGGAGTTGGCCCTAGCAATCACACAGAAGACTCTAGTACCTGCCTAGTGTCAAGTTGCCAGGCCAATCACCACATTTTCTTCTGAAAATGTACATATGTAGTTTTTATTTTTATTAGGCAGCAATATTTACCCTCTGTAAATATTGAATATCAGTGGTATTTTTCCTTTACAAGGACATCTTTTTGCTTTCAATACTTCAGTATGTCATGTAAAATAATTTAATCAATTAAATTAAATGAATTTATAAACAATTATGGCTGATTACAGTTTTATTTGGCAATGGTAGTGTTTTCATGTGGGGTTGGGGTTGTTTTGTTTTTGTTTTTTGTGAAAAACCACTTTATACTATCTACATTCAACATCACTTGCCTCTATGACAGTGAATACAAAACTAATCTGACAGATCTGGCACCTGCAGAGGCACTAAACTCATAACTACACAAAATCAGATTCTATCCTAAACATACTGAATGTTAAATAAGTCTCATGATAGAAATTTGCTATCATGAAATTTGAAATATCTGTTTGTTTGTTTGTTTGCCCCAAGCCCTGGTTAATTTCTGACTGGTCTTTGCAGAACAGAGAGATATAGAACTCTTGTATATGTATTAAATAACAGAACACACACATATACTGTGATCCCTGTCATCTGTTGCTCAAAGGTGGCTCCAATTCAGGAAATACATTGAGTTTCCTCATAATAAAACCACTTTGATTCCTGTTTGAGTATGCAACACTCTTCACATCGAAATAGTGTTTTGTTGGTCACAAGGATCAAAGCTCATTTCTCACCGAAGGGATTTCAAATTCAAAATGTCATCAGGTCTCTTTGCAAATCTTATGTAATCTGTAAGCAAACTTAAGTGAATTAGATGCAGTCTGTCAGACAACAATCCATAACACATGTATCTGACTCTAAATCATGGCAGCTTTTTAACAATTAAACCGCAAAGCTTTTCATCAAGGAAATTTCAAATGGGAAATTTAATCATTCTTTCTTGTGCTCTTTTTCTTCAAAGACATTTCCTTATCCTGTAATTGATGGTAACAAAATGTTAAATCTAGCCGTTTTATAAAAGATTGATGACTATGGTGGTTTTACATGCAAATGCAGTATGTGTAAGTGAGCACGCACCTAATCTGATGCTCTCACACACACAGGTGTGAGACGTGGACAGATGAGTAATGATGCCATTGGATAATTATATGTTCCTGACAGAGTGCACGTCTCTACAGGTGGGTGTGGACTGCTTCTGATTTTTAAAGACGCAGACCTTGGTCACACCACGTTGTTGGAAACGAGGGTAAATTCCAGTTTATTTTCAGCAACATGACAATTACACATGGCACCAATTTATGACCGTTTGCTAAACAATAAAACCAATGTCAGGAACTGCAAGACACAGTGCTGTCTCTCTCTGATCTATATGTCCCAAAAGATCTGAACCTACATCTATATTCATTCTCAGGAAACTGTGTCTAATTTATGCATTATAAATATATATATGCAAAAGTGGTGGTCACAGCCTTGCTATGATAATGATTTCAACTTTGTCACAATAAGTTTAGAGATCATTTAATTTGAACTGATAGCTGATTAGTTATGGAAGCACTGCATAGTTTTTGTGTCTTGTCATAAATTACACATAACATTAATAATAATAATAATAACAATAATAATCCATTAAATTTCTCTTTACTAGCATTTAATCTATTTAACCTTGACATTATTTCAGGGTTGAAAGTAAGTACAACAATGAAAGAGCACAAGCAGTAAGCTAGTAAAAGTAGTTGCACCACACCCCATTATTTAGTCAAAATAGTTTTTACTTCTATGGAAGTCAATGGGGCTCATCAACTGTTCGGTTACCCATATTCTACAAAATTACCAACATTCTTCAAAATATCTACTCTTGTGTTCAGCAGAAGAAAGAAATTCATACAGGTTTGGAACAACCTGAGGGTGAGTAATGATGACAGAATTTTCATGTTTGAGTGAACTATCCTTTTAAATGCTCAGACACTGTGTGAGAGATCTACTTTTGGACTTACTGTTTGAGCCATGTGATGTCAGAAAGATCAAACCACTGTTTTTGAAGGGGAAAATGTCACTGCATAACAGGGCTTAATGGAAATTGAGTGCAAATACAAATTTAGAATATTACAAGAGAGTATAGACAATGCATGATATTTGAATTTCAATTAAGGCAAGATTTAGTTGGAATTTGATTCTGAATAAACCTACAAGTAACAATTAATGGTGAATGAGGACATGTTTTAATATTAAATTCATTTATAAATATTAAGGTAAATATTCTAAACAGCTGTACTTCAATTATATCGGTAACAAGTTATGGAAACATGGCAGAATGATTGGCAGAAATTCATGAAATACCTGGGATTTAAACCTGAAACCTTCCGGTTCATGCCATTTAACTCCAAGTTAAACTGGTGGGGTAAAGTTCACTGGCAGATCCAAAACTATGATGATTTACACCGGAGACGTGAACCTGCCACCCCAAAATTCCTCTAATCACAGGTTAAGTCACTTACAACATTCTTGGGGTATTTAAGCAGCTGAGGGGCCTGTGCAGGTGGGTGGAGGGTGGCAAGAGGATTATCTTATAATATTTCATAGGTAGTGTTAAGCTTCTGCTCTTAAGTGCTTCACGTGGTCATATTATGTCAAACATAGTGGCTAATCTAGTGTTAGTGGAGCGCTGCTCAGACTAAAATCGACTGTTTCAAAACAAACACGCAAAAATCCAAAAACTGCTCTTAAACCTAAGCCTCATTAACACTGATCTACTGATGGCTGCCTTTCTGATGATCACATGGAGCCTTCAGCTCAGGTTTAGTGAGACATATGGGACATTTCTGGAATGGTAATGGCTAGTTGAACATTTGTATGTTTTATAGAGTTTAACAAACCAAAACATTCCTACATAATGTGCTCTGAAACTGAACTACCACGTGGAGGACACATTCTGGACAAAAATAGTAAATTTTTGAGTGGAATCTGTAAGCGATGCAACTCTAAGCAACATCTAAAACAACTAATAAAATAAAAATAAATAAATAAATAAAATCAAGCTCTGTTTTTAGACATAACACTGATATGCATTTTAAAAAAGTGCATTTTAAAAAAAGTTGTCATGAAAATGTTAAAGTCCCCCTGTAGTCAATAATTTTGTCCCTAAAAAATCATCTTTGATCACCAAAATGACCTATTTAAATGTTTTTTTTTTCTTAAAATAGCTTGAATGTAACTCTACACCCTTGCTTCATTTAGTATACACTGTTTTTTGAATATGCAAATTAGCCCCGCCTCCACTCACACCAGCTCAGAGATCCACTCATTGAAAATCACACAAAGACGTGATTGGTTACAAGGTAGTTTGTTACGTCAGAAACACCAGCGATTTCAAACACCATTTTTAAAACTGTCTTTGGTTCACTACAGTTGAGAAGAAAATACAATGGTGCTGACATATAAATTTGCACATGGTTTGTCTTAAAGCATATTAAAAACACCACATAGACATATAAACAACATTTTAAAATTGTTTTTTTTAACCACAGGGGGACTTTAAAAAAATTTTCATGAAATTTAGGAATTATTCCAGGATTGCAGGCAATACTGTTCCTGCTAAGATTGAGTGTACTGTAGTAAATGATAAATATAAAAGTGTAAATGATTTTCCACTGAATGAAGCTTCACCGGCAGCTCGGTATGAAGGTTGAGTCAGTGACTTAGAAAAGTGTCATTGAAAAGTTTCCTGATGCTAAACTCAACAAGAGGAAGCCGAAAACGCTGAGAAATGGGATGTGGCCAATGCAATACTGTACAGTATGTATGGATACAATAGAGACATGCAGGAGCATCAAACATCTGTCTTCTTTGGGACTAGTTTAAATCAATGCTATCTCATGACCAATTTGTACGTATTTTTCGGACGAATTCATACAATTTGTCTAAACCCCAGTGACGGGTAGGTTTAAGGGCGGGGTTAGGGGTAGGTCATTCATGCAAATTCATACAATTTGTCTAAACCCCAGTGACTAGTAGGTTTAGGGGCAGGGTTAGGGGTAGGTCATTCGTACAAATTCATACCAATTTGGCAACTCATAAAATACGTACGATTTAGCAAAAAACGTATGTATTCGTACAAGAGAGGTCGTACGAAAATCGTATGAATTGCCGTGAGATCGGGTTGGTTTAAACTAATAGGGCAGATGATGGCAGTTTTTAGTTTAAAGAAAATTATTCGCAGTTGGACCACAAAAAGTATACCAATAATTAACATCATATATGCTCCTGAATGAAAACAATGCGTCTGGAGTTTTTTCACATTATCCTACAGTACCGACATGTCAAAATTATGAAAGAATATTCAAACAAAATTTTATAGAAAAAGGCAATATAATTTGAAAATAAATATGCTGTACTACAGTACACAGACACAAAAAGATGTTAATATTCAACATATTTACATGGAGTAAATAAATAATATTTAAACTGTAAAACTCCAAATCAGACCACATTTGAGCATACTGTTTCAGCTTGTTAGATCTTATTATAGTACAAGTAAATGGTGACATTGGTTTGGCCTATATTTACATTTGGCTGCTATATTGTTATTCAATACGTATGTCACACACTGACATCAAGACTGTTTTGCCAAAACGTACTCACACATGCACACACACAAACACTAGCCTCGTTTGCACACAAAATCACATTTACACAGTTTGTTAGAGATCACACGGCACACACACACATCTGCAGTAAGGCGGCAAAGTCAAGGCAGTTGGCAACATAACTCGATCAGTTATAGGAATGTTTCTCTGTTCATCTACGGAAAATAAAATATGTTGAAAAGCTTTTTTGCTCCAGACAGCCATGGAGCTTTGCAGAGGCCAAGAATATCCATCTTAACACTGCACATAAATAGGTCAAATTAAATACAAAGAGATAGAATAATGAAAATATTCTTAAAAAAAAAAAATCATAAATTACTGAATTGTTTGGGGGAATAGGTTTGTACGAAAATTCCAAGACTAGCTGAACGACAACGAAAAACCTAGCGAAAAATCTTTGTCTTAAATCCCCAGTAGTGTGAAAGCATGGAACCTAATCACACGATCTACTCAAAGTGGTTTCCAAATATGTCAAAGAATGAATATCCCTTTAAGGAGTGAATATGACCAAAATCCTCTTGGGTTTGCCTCAAGGTCAGAGCTCTGGTGCAAACATTTACCACAGCGGCCAGCGGGTTTCCATGGTTTCACTGTGTGACATTCCAAAGGCAGATTCAGTTCTGTCTACCATCAAAACTCCAGTCATTTATCCATCTCTTAAAACACGCATTGTGCTCAGTGTTCATGTACTGGGAGGAATGATTCCACAGCGCGTAATGGACGCTGACGCATTGTTGCAGTCCTCCAAATGTTTTGTTTGATCTTGTTTACATTTCAATTCACATGAACAACTGCACAGCAGACCCAAATCCAGTGATGTGATTCATTGAGTATGACTTCGATTTCGAGTACGTCCGACTTTACGCACGCCAGCCAAGATCAGAAACATTTACGTAGGTCTTTTGCGAAGACCTTTAGCAGCAAATCAAATCCTGTGCTTTCAGTCTCTCGGTTCGCTTAATACACACATGAAAATCATGAAAATATAAAGACAGAGCATTTAATTGACTATTAACCCCCCACCTCCCCCAAACCCCTTCATTTCATTCTCTCAATATCTCCGTGATGGAAAAATGAGACCAAAGTTCAAAGCTGAAAGTTCAAAGTGCTGTGAATTACTGGTGAAAAATTCCTTCATGTCAGAGTCCATTCTCAAGTCTGTTCGGTTCACCTCCTTGGTTTGTCACATCTGGGAAAGTAAGTAGAAAAATCACAAATGAAATCTCTATAACATCTCAATTGTCCTACCCAAGAAGGGAAGAAGTTTAAACCTTTGCTCAAGGTTCCTGCCAAATAAAGGCTCCCTTTGACAAACAGGGTATCTTACATGTGTTTCCTACATTTTCAGAAGAGATGCATCGATGTCTCAAACTGACATACTCTGATTTACCAATATACAACTCAAACATTTCTCATGAAATTCTTCCAATTTGTCAATCATTTTTTACACTCTTTCAGTATATCAACATATCTTTCAGTTGTTTTGGAGAAACATATGGGACAAAGTTGATATTTAAAGAAGCAGCAACCATCACTTTCAAGGGAAAGGGCAGTATGAACATCCTGCCAAACATCTCCATTTGTCTTCTGCTGAAGTAGGAAAGTCATAAGGGTTTGGTACAACATGACGATAAGTAAATGATAAGAGTATTCATTTAATTTCCTATTGCTTGAAATGAAAGATCAACCTCTGAGCAGCACATCTTTTGTCAAGGGATGTATAAGACAATACAAAAACAGGAAGGCCAGTCTTGCACTAACGTGTAGATGCACAAACAAGTGTAGATTTACAAACACACCTGCAGGTCCTTTCGTTGAGTTCTAGTTGTTTAGACCTGCAGTCGGCTTCAGAGTGTTTACAGGAGCACTGACACGTCTCTGGGTCTTGAACAAACAACTTTTTTCTCCTTTCAGAGCATGTAGAACAGCAAGGCTCACACTGACTACTGAAAAGAGACAGAATGAGAGAAAAGGAGAAGGATTGGGGGAGATTACTGCTGATACATTGTCATTGCCATTATTAAACACTTTCACCCAAACATACACACACAAGCACTTGGTGAGTCAAGTAGTATACTTTTTGAGTCCCCCTGGTCTGGTACCATGGTTTCGTCCCTTCTGAGGGTCCTAGGGGGGTTTGTAGAATGTAAATAGCTGAAGTTATAGGCAGGATGTGGCCATGCACCTGCAAGCTCAGTTGATGCAAGAAAATAATGAAAACAACCATAAACTGTTTAATTTTCACTCTTTCCTTCTTAGAAGAGCATACTGGAATAAAAGGCAGAGAGAGCGCAGTGAGAATCCAGTGTTTATTGCTTCTTGTAGTGTTGGATCAGGGTCATCAGGACACATGTACAGTACGAAATGATGGACTCCAAGAGGAAGATTCACACATATTTGTGCCAAGTGACCTTTTTTTGAAGCCAATATTGCTCTGAGGACAGGCTTATCAAAACCAAATTCTAACCCTGACCTGATTTTAAATCACAACAGGCCTATTTACACAAAGAACGACTGGCATGAAAAACATGCACAACACTTTAGTTTACCCTTATTTTTGTGCTTTGGCCACTTTCTTAGCAGGAAGAAAGGATAGGAATATTGAGAGAAAGAGGACTATGTTAAGGAAATGTCTGATTTAAACCACATCTCAATCATTTTCTTAGCATCAAGTCACATTAACATTTTACATCCAAATTTGAAATCCATCTTTTCAGAGTTTGTCATAAATTAAGTGTGAATAACTGTGGTGCAAATAAAAACATACTTTCATGCTCTTTGTCACAACAGGCCTTAAATCTAATTTTATTTTTTTTAATATGAAAACCCAAACCCCAGCCCTCAGAAAAATACTGACCTCAAAAGCATCAGTCTCACAGGAGCAGACTGTCCTCATGTGCATTTCTTCGCTCTTTCTTTTTCATTGAAACACATTTAATTTCCCAATTACTGGGAGAAGCACCAAAGTAAACAGGCTTTTTGACTTTCGTAATGCTGTGCGGCAGAGCTCGCGCAGCATGACAAGACCAAACTCACAGCGATGAATTAAAAAACAAATCTCACACAATCCTTCTCATGTGTCAGAGAAGACAGACCCTTTGTGAGGATGATGGTCCTAATACAATAAAAAAAAAAAAAAAAGATGAGAACAAAAAAACATTCCAAAAACAGGAAGCAGCACAAACAAGGTTGTGATTCCAACAGAAATATTGTAACAGATTAGTACCATCAACTGAAAGCCATGCTGAGTGGGTCGGTTAAGTTTTTATGTCGGCTACCTCCCCACTGCTCACCTCCTCTGATCATAGAGCTTGATTTATTGGGTCCTGTGGCACAACCTATAGAGCACAACTGTACAGCTCCAGAAACAGAAATCCCATTCATTTTCCCCATTGAAAAACAGATGAGCTCAGAGGCTGTTAAGCGATGGTGGTCATTTCTGAATTCCCATGAAATGCTGCACTACTCACAATCCTTAAGCAAGATCCTCCAATAAGAGATCCTGAGAACTTAACCTGGAAATGATAACAAATCTAGTTTTGCTAGGTAGCTTCTGAGACTGTCCATTCCCATAAAGCACTGCTAGTGACAAAATCCAAGGAGTTAACTTATCCACAATCAATATACTTCATCACTTTGCAATAAACATCTCATGTCAAATTGTAGCGTCTCTATATATTTTATTATATGCCTACAATTAATGACTTGTCAGACTTGTTAGTGTATTGTGGTTCTTGTTTGGATTACATCATTCACAATGCTGCATGGAATGAATAATTCATTCTCTCATAAAAGACTACTTTTTTCCCAAATCAAAGGTTGTAGTACTATATTCATTCTGGAGTTGACTGGTTTGCTTAAAGGCTTAGAACTCTTTACCGAAGATGCCTACGGAGACCTAATGGAAAATGAATGGGAAAATAATTCTGACTAAAAAAAGTGGACAGTCACTGTGGCACTCTACTGGTTTGTGCCTTTTAGTCCTCAACAATTTTGGCAAAACATTGTTAATGTTAATGGTTTTAGCATGTGCTTCGGCATTAGTAAGGCAAGCTCTGTGAGAGCAGAGATCGAGCATGTGGTTTTGGTCAGTTTTAATTAAGTGGCAGAGGAGTTGATGGATTAATGGCAATTAACACCGTCCGACAGAAATGCACTGATTAAAGGAGGCATAAAATCTCCTCCCAAATTAATTTGACAACCAAGAGTGCCAAACTCAGGTGCAGGTGAGAGGAGGCGAACGCAGAGGTGACGTACAAATCCCGCTTTTTTTCACGGTTTTTCTTTCTCTTTCGCTTTTGGCCTTTGCCCTTCCGGGGTTTTCTGGAAAGGGAACATGACAAACAAAGAAGAACATCGAAAAACAAAAACTGAATCGGAGTTGTTGCAAAAGATCATCCACACAGTCAGACTGCAGTGAACAAAGTGCTAAAATGATCCAGATGGAAACATCAGTAAACATGTCCCACTAAAACACATCTTTCTCTTCTTGTTCTTGTATTAGTGCCTGACACAACAGCAAACTCCAGAGACAATTTGAAATGAAAAGCCAGCCAAGCTCTGGGAAAATTCGCCAATTCTTCAGATTCTCTCTCACGAAAGAAGTTTCAATAAATAAACAAGGCATTAAATCTTCAAAAGCATCACCAATGTTAGCACAACTCCTGGCTGGTGCAAAACACAGACAAACTGATTCAAACTGAGCCAAAGATCAAAGTCTACTGGGGATTTTTAACTCTCAAAGTCTAATGGAAACCGTCAAATGCTCGCTTTCATTATAACGAGAATACTGACCAATCAGCAAATCAACACACAGTGTTAGCGACATACACTTCCATTTATCTTTCGGATAGCTGAAAATCCTGGCATATCACGTCAGACACGTCAGGCAGCAAGAATGTGAACTTTCCCCTATCTCGCAATCAGAGTACAAACTGATGTTCTGCGATATGTTTAAGGTTATTTGCATTAGTGGTTGACCAATATGGGTTTTTCAATGCTCGATGAAAATAAGTAGAGAGCAGGGTGGCTGATATATGCAGTATTCATTAAAAAATATTTGAAAACATTTAATTGAATCAATCATTTCATAAAGGCGTCTCTAACAAATGATACGAAGTTGACGCTCTTTAAACAGAACATCAGGACTATAAAATAGTTGAATTTGCTCCTACACAGCTGACAAATCAGGCTGGTTATCATCTACGATTACATCTCAATCATGATATGAGGCAGTGTCTGTGGACACGGTGCTCTGCCAAGGAACAGCCTCTGTGTCAAAGGGCCAATTGTTTACCAGAACCAGAAAACATTTAAACATTTTAAACCCCTAGAGATAACCTCTGACCCGTAACACATCTGCCACACGATCAACACACTCAACTTCAGTAAACGTTTAAACACTTCGGCCCACATTCTCTGGTGAGAGGGAGTCATCAGAGAGGAGGTTGACTGACCGCTGCGGTATCTCTGAGGAGTGGAAATGGGCTCGTAAACAAACGCAGAAAACAGTGTCTTATCGCCGGACGTAAAGACACTTCAGAGATGACAAATCCCTCTGTTACCTCAATGAACCTCAGATCATAAAGCAGAGCTTAGCCGACGCAGAGATGAATGTGGGGCGAGGGCATTGAACTAGCGGGCGAAACTCGCACACCTGTTCACAAAGCTCTTTACACACCTGAGGAGCTGAATTCACGCTTGAGAAAGCAACGTGCAACGACATGAAGACATCAAATAGGAAGAGAGATCAGATAATGGTGTAAGGGTCAGAGAGTATCTCAGTTCATTTGAAGAAGGCTGGATTAACAAAAGCAGTAGTTCTGGTCTTTTGGGTTAGGGCTGGGCAATATAGATTAAAAGGGTTTGTTTTGTGTCCCTATACAATATAGCAAGTATCTACTTTTCCACACAATTTTTCACAAAGTGGAGGACATTTAGGAAGAATGTGTATGTATTATTATAAGACAGAAGTAATTTTTAGTAACACATTAATATGTGATAAAACAAACAAATTGTTGAATCAGAGCTGAACTGATTCACTGATTGAAGTAGGGATCACAAAATGGGCCCCTATAATACACCCGGCGCAATGCGACGCAAGGCGCAGCGCAAGTGTGTTTGCTAGTTTGCGTCCGGCGCCATTCGCGTTTTCCCGTTCAGCGCCACGTCCTTAAATTAGTAAATTCATTTGCGCCAGTTAGTGCGCCCATGGGCGTGCTGGTCTAAAAAAAGAGGTGTGTTCAGGCGCATTGCTGGCGCATTGCTATTTTAAAGGAGCTGAAAATAGACTGCACCATAGACCAACTCAAACCTGGTCTAAAGTCTAAAGTCAATGGCGCAATATTTTTTTGTTAGAGCGCGTTGGTAGAAGCTGCGCCTCTGGGCGCGTCCACAGTGTGCGTTGACTTTGCTTATTGCACACAATGCGCATCACACAAACATGCCAAATATTAAAAACAAAAGGATTACAGTGTCAAAGAATATTATTGTGTAGGCTAAATAAATATAAAAATGTAATGATGAATAGTCATTGCGTGTATTAGAATTAGGCTACCTATTTTCAATTCAGCCTATTACTACTTATAATGATGAAAGAAATTGGCTAATTAATTGAACAATCGTGCAAATACACACACATATATATTAACTGACTCATCGCGCAGAGCTTTAACTTCGCGCACGAGCAGATCGGTTTCTTCGCTTGAAAAGCGTTCAGCTTTTCCGCCAACAAATTCCGCCATGTAAATAGCAATCCGCCATGGCGCGAGTGCATCTCGCTCTTAAAGGGAATGGGAGATGACACTCTGATTGGTTTATTGAACGTTACGCCCATTACTCATTAAGAGAATAAGGACAACCCATTTCAAAAATGCGCCCCGGCGCACGGACCGTTTTTCTGTCATTAAAAAGTGGATTTGGACATGCCCTGAGTGCACCTGCGCCGTGTGCTTTACACTTTGCGTTTAGATCGTTAAAATAGGGCCCAATGACTCTAAAGCGCATCTTTAGAGACAACATAACAGTCAAATAAAAACATATTTACTATATGTTTACTATAAGGTTGCCTACATATATATTGCCAGCAAAGATATCATGCCTACATTATATTGCCCAGTCCTAGTTTTAGTGTAGCTTTAGTTTGACAATGGTGCCACTAATGATTTTCAAGCTCTAAATCACCTGTTAGCTTGGTTCATGTGTTTAAAAACATCAGTGAAGAGTTCCACTGTTCTCTCACGATCAGATTTTATGGCTTTATGTAACATGAAAAGCAAAGCAGATGAGATGAAAGGATCAGGGAGACAAGGAAAACAGGAAGGAATACACATAGCTGGAGATAAGAGTGACTGAGATAAAGGCAGAGAGATTAGGAAACAAAAATGAATGCAAGAATGGAGGGGAAAATGACAAAATAAAGCGATGGCAGAAGCACACACACACACACACACACACACACACACACATCATCACCACACTAGAACAATGTCACTCACTTTTCTCTTTTCTCTGGAAGATCTATTTTCCGCCTGAAAGAGCAACAAAAAGAGCGAGACATTACCTCAGGAAACATTGTTTGTTTGTGAGCACACAATCACTCACACAATTAAAGGTGCCCTAGAATTAAAAATTGAATTTACCTTGGCATAGTTAAATAACAAGAGTTCAGTATATGGAAATGACATACAGTGAGTCTCAAACTCCATTGTTTCCTCCTTCTTATATAAATCTCATTTGTTTAAAAGACCTCAGAAGAACAGGCGAATCTGAACATAACACCGACTGTTACGTAACAGTCGGGATCATTAATATGTACGCCCCCAATATTTGCATATGCCAGCTCATGTTCAAGGCATTACACAAGGGCAGGACGTCTGGATCTGTGTACAGCTGAATCATCAGACTAAGTAAGCAAGCAAGAACAACAGCGGAAAATGGCAAATGGAGCAAAAATAACTGACATGATCCATGATATCATGATATTTTTTGTGATATTTGTAAATTGTCTTTCTAAATGTTTCGTTACCATGTTGCTAATGTACTGTTAAATGTGGTTAAAGTTACCATCGTTTCTTACTGTATTCACAGAGACAAGTCGTTATTTTCATTTTTTAAACACTTGCAGTCTGTATAATTCATAAACAACTTCATTCTTTATAAATCTCTCCAACAGTGTGTAATGTTAGCTTTAGCCACAGAGCACTATCAAACTCATTCAGAATCAAATGTAAACATCCAAATAAATACCATACTTACGCGATTAGACATGCTGCATGACGAACACTTTGTAAAGATCCATTTTGAGGGTTATATTAGCTGTGTGAACTTTGTTTAAGCTGTTTAAGGCAAGCGCCAGCTCCGTGGGCAGGGAGCTTGAGCATTTAAAGGGGCCGCAGCCTAAATCGCCTCATATTTAATGATGCCCCAAAATAGGCAGTTAAAAAAATTTATTTAAAAAAATCTATGGGGTATTTTGAGCTGAAACTTCACAGACACATTCAGGGGACACCTTAGACTTATATTACATCTTTTAAAAAGACGTTCTACGGCACCTTTAAAGATCTGCACATGCAGAAAACAGAACAGACAAACATCCACTTATACCCCTCAATTATATTAATACAACTAGAAATACAATTATAGAGCAGATAGTATCAAATGTTGGATTAATCTGACAGTCTTTCATACAGTAAATTCCTCAAGAAAAGTTTTTATTTTAAAAATGGAAAAGATTTTCTTTCATGGGTAAGACATGAAATGGTTTGTCCCCATTTAGGTAGCTATGTGTATGTATAGGTGTAGAAATGAGGATTCTTACCGACACTGGCATTCACTATGTTCTGCAAAACTCATGAAAAAGTCACTTTGCTGACGGAGAGGTTTCACTCTTTTAATCTACAGAAAAAGCAATAACACACATTAAAACGCCACATCACAGACATACAGGCAGTTAGTGTTAAGTAAAAGCTACATTCAGCACTACCTAAAACTTGGCTACTTTTATTCGGAAGAAACTGCTAGCTTGGCCAAAAAGAGAGATAAAGGGTTTGAGTGTGGGAGACAAAGTAGAGGAGTGTAGGGTTTCCAAAAAGTAGACTTAACAAGATTCAGACAGATAGTGGGAGAAAATAGAGAGAAAAAGAGAGCAACAGTCTGGAAGTTAGGGGTCTCTGACCTCCAAGGTAATGTTGTATGTGATGGTGGGGGTGCATTCCAACATTTCATCATTACAGCACCCAGCACAGCGGGTGAGAACCACACAGGACGGTATGAAGATATGCTCTATGTCATCAGGGTATTCCTGCTGAATTTCCACCAGCAATTCCCGAGGACGACAAAGTGACTTGTTATACACCTCCATGAATGGCACCACTGCAAGTTAGAGAAAAAGGGGAAATCAGTTCATTGTTTTATTTTTTGTTTGTATTTTTGCCAAAAATGTAGAACCTTTTTGGCCAAGAGTTGCACAATTTTTTTTAGGCCTTTTTCAAGGCCAACACTGTTTGGAAATCTGGGAGCCCTTCTTGGAATTTGTGACTGACATGGGTGTCCATTTAAACCATGTACATTCCTTGAGTTGCACTCAGCCTACTTTACACACACACACACACGCACACAAAAGACCCAAAAGTAGCCTGTGTGTATATTTTGTAAAGCTGATTGAGTCTCATTTTACATGAAGAAAAAAAAAACACACTTAAATGAAACGTGGTTCTCTGGGTTTAGCAGAGATTGAGCAATGAGAGGTTTGGCAATGCTCACTCCAAATTATCCCTTGGAGATTTGTGTTCAGATGTAATACAAACCACACTGGATCATGCGCTTCTAATAAATACAACAATTTATCCTAACCTATACAGTGTCAGTTTGATTAAAGGCACAGCATTGCCCTCCTTCACCCATCCACCAGAGGGCGCTGTGCTCATGTGTCCAGTCTCTAGATGACACCATTGAGTTCAAACAGACACTCACCGTCATATGTGCTTTTGCCTCCCTCCCTCGGTATGTAGGCACTCTGTGGTATACATAAAAAAGAAATTCGTATTTAAAGACTGTGTTCAGTTATACATATTTGTTCACAATGGTAAATCAAAAGAGTCCCAACAGGTTTGACTAGTTATTCACCACAGCATCGTTTCCTCAGTTTTAGAATGATGCAACAAATTACCTCATTTCATTTCAAAACCAAAGTTCATTAAAAAAAACAACGTAATAAGGTTAGCCATCACAAAGAATGATTATATTTGCTTGTGTAGCCTATATAAACATTGCTTTTTAAAAATAACGTTACTCAAGTACACATATAAACAATAACAACCTATAGTATTTATTTCAAAAAAGGACTTGAGACTTGAAAAATCTGACACTTGACTTAAACTTGCCCTTGACAGTCAAAACTTTACGAACTCTGTTTTAGAGACTTGTGAACATGTCGGATCTCACACACTTCAGATTTTCAAGAAGCTCTTTGGAGACACGTGCACTTCTCAGTGAAGCTTTTTTTCCCCTTTCCATCTGAGCTTTTTAGACCGGCGCAACTTTATCTTGGGTTTTATATGGGTTTACATGCATTACTTGATCACATGATGCCATTGCCATAAGCACAAACTTCTCATCAAACTGTCTGATTTACAATTTTTATAGTAGTCATCCATGCCCTTGAATATAAAGTTTCGAATTTCATCAAGAATAAGTCTGTTTGGTAGAAGATTTCCTGAAGGTATGCTCAAATCACAACTTAAATGATTTATTTCTTTATATTGTGGTCTCCCGATGCCGGATATGTTGGTGCCCGGATCGTCTGAGGAGCTATACTGTAGCTGCGCCTTTAAAGCGTAATAATATCACTAAGGTGGCTATGATAGGGCCTTCACCATAATCGACAACAAACTTCCCAACAGTTGAATGGACTCTGATTGCGCATATCGCTGGATTCCCCCGATTGCAACCTGTCTACTGTGTTAAACGGCTCAATGTGGGATGGTCAGATTTGCCTGTCCAAGTCATTTTGAAGAGCTTGGCAAAACATGGTCAATGACCTCGCAAGGGGAACACAAGGACGTCCAATAGTGGCGCAGACACATTACATTCGAAATAACACTATTTAAAATTCAACCAATACGTCGGCGTCTTTCTCTATATATATGCATAGGGATATAAAACTTACCTTGACAGCTGAAAAATACAGAAGCGTCACAATAAATAACTGGAGCACGCGAACGGCAAAGTTCATGATTGAATTTATAAGGCGAATAACTCTTTTTAAAACCCTATCCGATGATAGGCGGACTTTAGCAAACGCATTGGTAAAGGTCTCAGGAAGCAAGTTAGACATGAGTAGAGGCTTCTTCACACGGGGTCCGACCTATAGGTGCAACAAGAAACCCATGTTGGTCCCACAACACGCATGCAAACACCTGAGAGACCGTGAGATCCACGGAAACTGTTACAACGTCTCTCAGCTGTTGCCGATTATTTTCAGAATATCCAGAAATATGAGAATCCAGGACGCAGGTCCTCTCACATTGTTGAGAAGTAGATCACTTTTTTCTTCCAAGGCTATTACAATCCACATCACAAAAGTAATCCCATGCTTAGCCTGCCGCCCGTCTCCAAGTGCGCTGGGTTCATTGGGAAAGGGACGCAGAATGGATAAGGAACTCACTCGCCGATATAAATTTCAGTATTGCCAACAGTGTAGGCTATTATTAGTGGAGCATACAGTGATACCAGTGAGAACACAAAGACGCTGAAGAGAGAATGCGATATCCAAGCGCACTTCTAGTCCCTACGAATGAACATTGCTTTAATTCCGCTTCCTGTTGGATTTGTCGGCTTGATTCTCAAGTTCTCCCTCTTGCCGTTATGAATGATCAGGGACGCCGCCGTTCCCCGGTTTTAACGAACAGCTTCAGCTGTCGGTCAGTTCTGGGACCACAGTGATTGAAACTCAACGCCATTGGACGAGTCACTGCGATGGGCGTGGCTATAGTGGTGTCAGCGTGGACGGATCGGACGTTCAGCGTCTCATTTAAGTTCAATGCGCAGACATTAACTTATTGATAACTAAGAGCTAATGTAAAACGAGAGTTTAGAGTGCTGGCATCAATTATGTTTAGATATTTGATATAAAAGTGGTCTAGTGTTTCATCACATGAGCAAACAGTTATAGCCCTCTTATTGCAAGTTTGGCTCTCTGAAATACTTGATTTTTATTGGTCAATCGCGGCATTCAATGGTCAAATATTTCTGAATAATGACCATTGTCCATAGCGACGCAGTATAACTGGCCAACTGTAGCTCATAAAATCATTTGAATTCAGTTTCAGAATGATTTAATTAGCCTTATTGTTCAAATATTGTATGTTTATTTGGTAAATAGCTGCATAAAAAGCGGGGGAATCTATAGTGAGCCCAGGAAAATTGGAGAGAAAAGAATTTCTGATATAATTTCTTTAAGCATATTATATTTCAACATTTTAAAAATGCATGTAATTAATTCGCCTATTCACATATAATAAGTAATACCATATGCGTAATGATAGGTCGTACGTGCAGATGCATAGCAGTCTACAGTAGCCTATGTGCGTAATCACAGTTTGAATATCATCGGCATCACATGACGGAGCGCTGACGCCTTTTTGGGGCTTCTCGGTCATCCGCAAGGTTGCATGGAAAATGGATAGAGTGCTAGGTAATAAGGGCGTGATCACATGTGTAAGTGTGCGTGTGTGTCCATCACCACGTACAGGTGTGTGTGGACACGCGCGCGCGCAGGAACGACGGACTCGCCTCTATAGCGCACGCTGGACATGTGAGTCGCGGTCAGTCCGGCCAGCTGGCGCGAGACTCCACAACACCACCGCTCGGGTTTACAAGACGACATTGCGGTTTCCATAGACACAAATTCAGACAGAAATATTACATTAATCAAAAAGATGCGTTAAAATATCCGTCGTTTTGTATTCGCATTTCAGATTGAGGGATATGCTTTTTCAATACATATTTTTTGCCTCTCAGTAGAGAAAAATTTTCCCCTTGTGGCAATTTCACACGTAGGCAGTTGTGCACAGTCTGTGTAGATTTTCACGTGCTTTGAAACAAGATTCCTTCTCTCATCCCAATACATAAATTCCTCGTAGAATTGATGACACGTGGTTCACGAGACTAAAAGCATCTCATATACCTAAGCTAGCTCTTCTTTTAATAATAATTTTTAATAATAAAAAACCACTTATATTTTGTGCCCCCCGTTTAAAAGTTCTTGACTCATTCGGTTTACTAAGTTGCACTGGCGCCATCTGCCTGTCCACTACACGTATAGCAGGTGTTAGGTGCTTGCCCGTGTTGCCATGTCCACCTAACATGAGTAATTTTGGGCTTATTAATAGGGTATCTGTTTTTGAGCTTATTTTCCATGCAGTCGCATAATTTTAATAACTTCTAAGTTAATACAACAATAAATCAGATTAAGGAAATCAAGCAATTCCCCTTGATCCATAAAGCATACAAATCCATAGAAAGCACAAACAACTGGAATCCCTTATGTAGGCTTATATTTGTGAGGAAAGTTTAAGGGATTTATTGTCAGGATAGGTTACTTGTTTTTCTTCCCAGATCTGGCAACACTGGACTTGGCTCCCATGTTAACCATTAACCATGCAGTGAAAGCCACTTGGGAGTAAGATTACTAAAATAATTTATGATGTTAAAAGTGTCTTAATACTGTACATTAGATAAAGACAGCCTGATTGCATATCTTGGTCATAGTGACAGAAATCTTTCACTAAATAGCATGTCTCAGCAACTGCAGAACGGCACCAGTGCTCTCTCTCTCTTTCTCTCAACACACACTCAGACGGACACACACCTCAGGAAGGGCTGTTTAGTCTGAGTGGTAGGGGAAACCTTGAGTGCAAGGTGAAAGAGTGGGAGGAAGTCTCAGAGAAAGAAATAAGTGGATATACTCAAATAAGACAAAAAGACAAAGGAGCGAGGACAGAATGAGTTAAAAAGAGAGAAGCTGATGTAGGAGGTAATGAGAAGAGATGTTTGTTTTTTGTTAGTGCGATTCACACGTCAGATTTTAATTGAAAAATAACAGACCGATATGAGATCCACTGCCACCTGTTAGAAACACTGCAAACTCAGCAAAAACAAAGAAGGGACAAAACTAATGAAGTTTATACTCCTACTACTCGTCCAGAAAGCTTCAGTGCACAACACAGACCCACAGATGGGAAGTCACCAAAAATTACTTTCATTATCATTCTATAGAGCGTATCTGTGACCAACATTTTCAGTGGCAATGGATTTAAAATAACTCTCCCATTCATTTGATACACACGCATTAAAAACTAAGATTAAAGTTATTTTGGAAAAGGTGTAATGTTTTATTTTCATGAAGTTTGTATTAAGGTTTATACATTGTTTAAAATCAGTTTCTCTCTTGAGAAAACGAATGGCATTTTGCACTCACTGTATTCATAGGTTCATTCATAGTTCTGTCTAGTGTTCAGCTCTCTAGCAGCTCTTGATCTGTGCTTCACAAAGAGAATCTATTACACTTCACTATCACTCACTCAGGTATGGGGCGAGTCCTGTATGCATACACCACTCCCTACCACACACACACTCATACAGGTCCGTGTCAGAGGGGAATGAAATGGCTCACAGCCAGGCCCAGATTAGACTCTACCCTAAACGCAAGAACTGGCGTTCCAGTAAAAGCACAGCTCAGATATCTAGAGAGAGAAGTGGGGGAAATTTCTGCCATATCTGTCAGAAAATATTCCATAGCCATCAGGGAATTCAGAGGAGGAAATTAGATACAGATATGTTGCTGGTAGATGCTGAGAAAATGCAATGATTCATTCGGGTTTACTTTGAAGCTTATCAAAATTATTAAAATGTTTTCTAAAATTTCCCAGGTTAAATACAAGTTTAGCTCTATTGAGAGCATCCGCTGTATGCTTTCACCATAGACATTCTTTGTAAGTGCATAGCTGTAAAAGCACCACGGCACTAGTTGGCATCGTGGCACAGATGTTGTTGACAAAGCTTAACTTTTACTTAACCCAGAATATTCCTATAAATAAAAGTATTCGTCGTGAAAACTGGTTATGTTCAACCTTGTTTTTAATAAGTCTTTACCCAGAGTGATTAGTCACTCACCTTGCAAATGGCAACTCAAATAGGTCATATTTGGATTATTTGTACATTCATGAGCCTAACAATGAGAGAAAATCCAAACAATGGGCTTCTTAAAGATGCACTATGTAACTTTTTTTGTTCAAAATTAACAAAATTTAAATAATGTGTCAATACGCCATCAATCCTTCTTCCAAAACATGTTTTTGTCTTACCTGGATTCATTACGGTAAGCTTGTTATAAGTGTTTATATTTTAGACAGAGCGGGATGCGTTTCACAGGAAATTTCATACTTGCATCATTCGCTCCGCATGTCTCATCATGCTTAAAGCTTTACCTGATTGAATTGGATAATTTTTTTTAAATGTATAATTTTTATACTTCAAGTTCATCACCACTACGCACCTGTAATTGTCTTACTGGTATGATGCCATGCTTCCACATTCATCAATGTTCACTGTTTTTGCTTTCTCTGTCACCTAGACTGTAAAAAAAAGAGAAAGAAAGAAAGACAGGTTAACTTGACAGGAGAAAAGGGGAGAAAAAGCAGAAATACTTCAAAGTAAAAGAGTGATATTACAGCATCAGTTCTTGTGGTATCAGAAAAGGACACTCTGTAAAAATGTTACAGAGAAGCATATTTTTGCTCTCCATATTTTATTGTGCAAGAATGGAGTTTAAACATACAAGTTCACAAGTGTGACTGTGGACGTGCATGTGAACAGCAGACTAGGGTAACTTAGGGTAGGTGTTCAAAACTACAAGCAGTTTTTCTGTGCACACTGAAAGTGAAAATATGGCTCAATGCAAAAAAAAAAAAAAAAACACTGTGCAGACAAGTCTACACAATGCACTACAGTTAAAGAACTTAAACTTAAAACACCTACCTTGTATTTTCTTGATGTCTTGATGTCCTTTTCGGGTTTTCCACGTGGAAGGGTTTGTCATACAATATCCAAATTTTTTTCAAGCAAAATTTTTTCAGTATTCAGACTGATTTAAGCCTTGAGAGAACACTGCAAACCCAGATTTTGATTCAACTCAAAGAGATTGAGTACATATTACTTAAATGTGTCTAATTTATTGACATTACTTGTTAATTCTGATTAAGCTGAACTTTTTCTTGTCCTTTCTTATTGTAATTGAGTTTTTAAGTCCAATCAGTAGTGTCTACTCAAACAAATTGAGTTTGTATTACTTAAACATGTGTCATTTCTTTACATTAATTATGAATTCTGAGTAAACTGTACTTTTTAATGGCCTATCTTATTGTAATTATGTGTTTGAGCTAAAACAACTTAATATCATCAAGTTTTGCCTGTCCAACGGTAAGTTTAGAGGGTCAAAAACAAAATACGAAATCACGATTTTTTTTCCAGATGGAGTCACTGGTAAGTTCGTGATTACTCTTAGCCCTGATTTTATATTTACTTAAAAATATAATTACAATATACTTAAAATATTTAAGTTTGGTTGCATTACTTATAAAATATAAATATATTCTACTAATTTGTGGGTGTATTTGAATGTGTTAATAAATGTAAGTTAAATGCACTTAAATTATTAAGTTTCTCCTGACCACGCCTCCTACACACTGGTTTGCGGCAGGTAATGATGCCATTTTCTTGTGGTGTGTGTGAATTCAAGGAGCTGTTGATGAGCAGTTGGAACATTTGTTTTGGCTGTTCTACAGACATTTTTTTCCAAACATTTACCTTTTTTTATAATTTTTCACCAAAGGAGAAAATCACAATTTAAGTTACCATCATCGAGGTCAAGGTTTGTTTTAGTTGAGCTCTTGACCCTTGACTTTTTAACATTAAATTTTGTTTGGACAGTTTTAACTGCAATAAAACCAACTAGACAAACAAAGTCAAAAAATTATCAGGTGGTGTTGGTTATGTTTTCACATAATCATAATTTGTCCTGAATCACTGAACTCATCTAGAGTCCAATCTCTGAGTTAGATTTACATTGATTACAGCAGCACTGTGATTCTACAGCACAAGATCAGCTTTTACAATACAATTTTTTTTTTTTTTTAAAGTTGTCCTTATCACAAAAAAATATATATATATATTTTAGGCACACACATACATCAAGAATCAGCATATGAATCTCAACAATGGTGACAAGCAACATATTCTGATAAACAGATCAACTCTGAAACAAGCTACTAAAAAGTCAGAAAAAGCAAAATTTAAATAGTTAGAATAAAGAAAATTACTGAGACAATTCAGCTGATAATTTATTCATGCAGCAATGCATGATGGGAGCCATGGATGAATTTTGATTGGTGGCAAGTTAACTTGCTTAGTACAGTACATTGAACTTAAATATACTAGGTGTAATAACTACAAAGTAATTAATACTACAAAACATTTTAAATTAAACAAACTCGAATTATTAAGTTCACATTACTTAATTTTTTAGGGCAACCAGTTTCCTCAATTTTTTTTAAGTAAATTCAACTTAAATGTTCTATTCCATTCCATTATGGGCTTAAGTACATTGAACGTAGTCCACTACACTTATTCAACTAATGCTTCATTACTTAAAAATTTTAAGGCAACGAGTTACCTCGGTTTTTTTAAGTAGATTCTACTTATCCGGGTTTACAGTGAAATTAAACAAGTGTAAAATTCCTTACACCTGCATTGAGACCCTTGACAAAGGGCAAACCACATAGCATGATGGTGGCAACTTTTGGATGGGTATGCACCATTCATGTGTTCTCCAGAAAATAATATTAAACTTGGAACATGGATATGCATAGATATGTTTGTTCATAATTGTGGTTCTGTAGGAGTATTCCAGACCGACAGTGAGAAACCTCAACATGACACTTCTGTGTGTTTGTGCTGACCAGTACATCCAGAGAAACTCTTGACATTCTTGGACAGGATACAAAGCAGATGAATTCAGTCATTAAACTTAAATGGCCAATAAATCACTGCCATTTTGCTGGCAGAGCGAGTGACCCCCGACCCCTCCAGCTGTGGCAAGTGTGCAGCGGTGGTGTAGCGCACGTCTACCCGACCCGACGCAACCTTTAAGAGTAGAGCCCTATACTGAATGGATGTAAAGGCTTTCCCAGAAACCTGGCAAATACTCACACTCCCCTCATATTTAAGGGGCTGTTTATACGACACCATTTTTAACTAAAAATGGAAAACTTTTTATGCATTTTGGCCATTCATTTATACGACAACAGCATTTTGGGGGCCTGAAAACGCAAACTTCTGAAAACGGGTTTCAGTTTTTGAAAACGGTTCCGTTATCATCTCCGTGTAAAAAACAAAAACTTGGATCTGTGAAAACGGTGATGGTATGTACATAGGCATGCGCGTTTGGTGTGAGTGCTCTGTAAAATAATGCATATGTGCGTAGGCCAACTACTGACCTGGCATGCATAATACAGTATTTTTAGTTGTTTTCGTGGACCTGTGTGAATAGGGATTGTTTTGACAGCGTTGACATCTATCTAAAAAAACTTTTCAGTTTTTCTTTACATCGCTGTCATGTAAATGTACCCTCAGACAAATTAATAGGAGAGGAATGAGCATTCCTCTGTGATTCACCTACTAACTGTAAAATATTTTCAAAAAACACCCGGTGTAGTCCAAAAATGACAAATTTGCCCTTGAGTATTTTTGTTCATGCAGTGCAACTTTAATACAGGAGGTTGGCATCATTGGCAACATGCTAGAACGCATTTCTGAAACTGTATATAATACGAATCATGTGTAAACACAACATATATCTTGGCTTAGCATGTCAAAACCAAGCCATATGGCACTTGAAAGGAACTTTATGGATATAGCTGTTTGGAAAAAACTGGCAGGGGGTGGCAGTCAGGCCTTGATGTAAACCCTTCAGATTTAGATTGTCTTTTACATTACAGATGTCGTTACACGAGGAAGTTTTCAATCTGTAACTTTAACCAGTCTGTTGGATACCTTCAAAGGAGATGAGTACCAATCACTCAAACCTCTGTGCACTATCACTCCATGAGGTGACATTCAGCAGATGTTTCATTCTGGCTCATTCCCTGTGAGTCTAAAAGTGTACATATGTGTCTCTCATTGTGCGTGGGATGGAGTTAGAGCTATGTGTAAACTGGCAGGTCTTCATGAACACTGATGTATTTTATGAGAACCCATGAACGTTTCTGAGAAATTATGCAAGTACCTCATCTCAGGATTTCCACAGAACTACTCTGCGGAGAACTGCTAAAAGTGTAGACTCTTCCAAAGCTGGTTTGGTGTATGACTAAGAGATTGGGTTTAGATTACATGCTCTTACTGTATATTATAGTACCTGTGCTTTTAACAGAAATGGAAATTTCCTATGAAGGCAGAAGTAGAGGGTAAAATGTAGCCCACTTTTTTGATGCAGTCATTATTTTTACATGCACAAGAAAACATACCAAGCAAAAAAAGGGACACATTTTCAACAAACAAATCTAGCCTGAACTCAAAACTCATGACACAATTGAATAACACACTGAAATGCTCCATTAAATGTGGATGCCTCCAATTACAGCAATTACAGCAAAAAAAAAAAAATGTTGGTGCCAGAAATGCATTGCCAGAATTCTACTGACCAGAATACAATCCAATGTGCCTTTTGGTGCAGATCAAGGTTGTAAGGGTGGAACATGGATAAAACTCAATGACCACATTCAGGTAAAGATTTCTGGGTATTATTACTTCTGGCCATGCAGATGGTCCAGCTACAGTCCTGTTGTCTTCCGGAAGGTAAAGCTAGTAACCCCTCACTGGTTTGGGTCATAGCTGCCTGACAGTGTTAGGGCTCATCATTGCTCTCCTGAAAAAGGGTTTGTTCCAGGGACAGGATTCAAGGCTGGGCTGAAATGTCAAATGCCTGACTGATCAGCTGAACATGATGCTTCCTAAAATCCTTATTCCTCTTTGCATGACTGAATGAGGGTGTTACGCCTATGACCTTTGACTTCTGATGTGGTATTCAAGGTACCTTGAAGCAATAGCAAGAGATAAATACTATTGCAGACATGAGGAGGAGAGCAGGAGTCTTGTCTGTGAATGTCATACAGGTTAGGAAACACATGAGGGTTAGTAAAATGTTGATGTTTGTGTGAACAATTCCTTTTAAATATGTGAGCAGGCCAGCTTAGGCTCTTTAGCAAACAAAGTGCTTTTTTGATTTTTTCTTTTTATTCTGGCACTACGGGAGAGGCATTCTTTAACATACTTAGACTTGGCGAGGATAAGATCATTATGAATCTTCTTTAAAAAAAAAAAATGACATGGTCAAACTATAGAAAACATCTGTGATTGCCAAAGCTTACAAGTATTTATAAGGCTTTAGCATTTGTTTGAAAGCGGTGCATGTATGTGTGCGACTACTTTAGAGAGGTTGAGAGTAATGAGTGGATGTTTCTTTTAAGAATCTGTTTGTGTGTGACGAGGGTTGATTATTTGAGTGGTTTTGTGGAATTTCTTAGCCTAAAGCCTATAAGATCAACAAGACATGGATGGTTTGATGGGGAAGGTGGGACTTTGAAGTGTTTTCATGTGTGAAGGTTTTTGATTTTATAGACATATATTTGTGTTTCATTGTGGGGGTGTGTGAGAGAGAAAGATCACAGCCCTACCTCACACTGCGTATCACATTTCAGGGGCCAATTTCCCTTATGTGTGTGTACAGTGCGGCGCTTCTGTCTCTGCAGCACCAGAGCGGCAGTGAAAGCGAAGAACCCCTGGGGCAAATCCTCCGCTATAATGACAGCTCTCTTTACGAGGTAAAACTTCGTCCTTGGTGGCCTGTCATCATGATGATGGGCTTCTAGGTTTTTTTTTCCTCATCTGAGAGCTCACAGACAGGGTTCACAAGTCTTGAGCCAACTCAAACCAGCAAAATTCACTTTTACCCAAAGTCAAGGCAAGGGAATCAGTCTTCAGTGGAGGACAGCATAGATGTTTAATGATTCAAGACTTGAGGAAACATAAAAAGCTGTGAAATATGACTTCTCAGACAAACACTTTAAAACAAACAGTTTTATAGAACCAGATCACAGACAAAGACTAGTATAGGATGAAGAGGCTATTAAACACTGATGTTCTGTGATGGTCTGGCCTTTCTCTAGAAAAATATTTTTGAAGCAGAATCACCATGAATGTTGAAATCAAGCAGAGGATCAGGGTTAAACCAGCTCTGTGTGTATTAGCTTATGCTGGGACAGAAGCCAAAGAAAGCACTGTTACTTTCTCAGTTGCCATCTTAACAGTTACAAGAACAGTACAAGAAACATGTCTGTTATGATATCCAGAAACGTCTTGGCTTCAGTATTGAATGAAAGACTATGATGAGTTGGTTAATGATGGAAAAGGTGGATGTATGAAAGTGTGCAGAGAGCAAAATAAAACTTATGCAAGCTATGTATTAGTTTTGCTCCTTTCCCTTTGGGATCTGGAGTTTTAGCAGTCACATTTGTTAGTTTTAGTGAAACAGGTCTGTCTTAACTCAGAGTCTCTGTGCTTGGTCTGTATTTCACTGCTTAAATTGCCAATTCTTGATCTTCTCCCAGGCTAAGTTGTTCTCTACCTTATCCCTTTATCTTTGTTTGTCTATATTTCTTCATCAGGCTCAACCCACATATATGACATATGTATGACATATTAGTACGTTCTAGTGACCCTGATCTGTACCCATCCCCTCTGATACCCTTGGAGAGACATCATTACCTCATTATCTGCTACCAAAATAAGAGTGGGAAGTAGTACACATTGCATCTTTTAAAGGCCATATAGGTATAAAATGAGTTTTTTTGGACTGAACTATTCCTTTAAGAAGGAGATGGAGAGACTGTACAGAGGTTACGTACAGTCATAGGCACATCTTCGTCATACTGATTCATTTTTTTGTAGAAGCACAGTATGACAGTTAAATCCAAGTGGACAAATGACCATTCAGGAAACCACATTAGACATTCAGGATGTGGAAGCAGTGTGGGAGAAGTTTATGTGGTCAGTATGGGGATTGCTCAACTTTACTACTAAAGGCCTTGAATAATCTTCTACAATACAAACTGTTGCAGAGTTAAAGTTCATCAGAGCTCTACAACATGAGGTTATCTGAGTTGCTATTCTTGTTGTATTTTGAGTGAAGGTGAAATAAAGACCCTAATTCATTATGAATCTCTAATCTGTTGTAAATAGATTGTCAGTTGATTTTCTCTGTGATAGTAACTGACCAACAGAAGGAGCCATGGAGATTATTCAATGGGAAACCACCTAGGTTGGCAGGAACAGCGAAGAGCTCATCCTGCTTTTGATATTGAAATCAGAGAATCCTCTGGAGCCACTGATCAAGAATTAGATTTCTCCGACCCACATCTGATCTACAAGCTAAAAGCTCAAATTTATCACAAGAATGAATTCTGAACTGATGGGAAAAATAACTACAAAGGTTATACCTCCACAAAAAGACAATCAACAACTGTAAACTCACAAATGCAGTCTGTGATAGATATGTTTTTTAACTCGCTTTTAATGTTTGTCCTGTGGGGCATTCTGGTGTGTGTGTGTGTGTGTGTGTGTGTGTGTGTGTGTGTGTGTTTGTGTGGGAGGACAAATGAGAATGAGGTGAAAGCTGTCATTGAGAACTTGTAATCAAAGAGAGAGTGCTGGAGAGAGTCCAGGATTGGGAGTCAGATATACCACAGTTCTGCCTGAATGCCACATCAATGTTCTCATTTAAGTCACTATTTTACTCTCTTCTCCTTAAAGTCTCTTTCTTTCTGATCTAATGCTTCTTTGCCTCCAGCCTTGTCTTATCATTGCTCTGTTCACAGTCTGTCAGTCTTGTTCTTTTCATCACTTTCTATTAGACAAATAAAAAAATGTGTTCTTAAAATAATTAAAGGAATGAATAAAAGAAACAAAAATAGACAGTTGTTGACATACAGTGTCCAACAAGAGTACATACATTAGATATTCAATAAATATATATACATAGGAAAAATCATTTGCTTTCTGAAGAATTTGACTGTAAATGTTCATTTTTAAATTGCCAATTTTGATCACAGACTTTGGTGTCTTGGCAAATATAACTTGGTTGAGTTTTCTTTGTAAATGCAAGAGGAGTCCACAGGACAATAATCTAAGAATCTGGAGAATTTAATCTCATTGCTGTGATATATCGTGATATCAGGAATTTTCTGTTTCAGACAGTTCTGAATTTTTTATATTTTTCTATATTCAGGACAATAAAGAGATCACTGTTAGGTGGTTAGCCAATGAGGTGAGCCGCGAACCACAAACACACGACCACAAGCATTCAAACACACATAAACAGACCTCCATCAACAACCTTCTATGTATGTTTGAAATAACAGAGCAACGTGGGAAAAACCTCAAACTTCCTTTTTAGGTCGATCATTCATGTCAGGAGCATAACCATGAAATTGGTATAGAAAAAGTGCAATTCTACTACAATCTAACTGTCAAATCAACCTATGGCAATTTTATGGTTTTAAATGGTACATACATTGAAAAATACAGTATTTGATCTGACATCAGTACAACAATACTAATATCAGAAAATTCTGAATGTGATCACTGTGACTAAAGCTCTTTTTACACCTGATATTAAGAAGCATTATTTTGCTTGATTGGATCACAAGTAGACTAGGCAGACATATCCATTTACACCTGGTGTTTTAATTAGTCTCATTTGTCCACATCTGACGACTTCTGTGTTTCTTCTATGGAGTAAATGTATGTGCTTTTTCAGATCTTTCAATCTAATAGACAAAACAAGCTTGCGCAATTTACGTATGAACATGAAAGGAAATTACAGAAAAACATACGGATAGCAGTAGCTTTTATTTCTGCTCTGACAGCCTAAAGACCAAGCCGAACGCTGTGAGTGCATGTTGGAAAGAACAATTTTGAGAGAACAATTTTTTTTGTTAGGTTTTTTGTCTTCAAACTAAAATTAAGGTTTCAGCCGATCAAAGTTTAAATCCCGCTGCTCATAATGTTTACGCATTAGGTCAGTAGGTGGAGAGCAGGCGGTCTTTTGTGGTTGTTCGAACGCATTCGACAACATGAGCATTTACACTACGAAAGCAATTTGGTCAAATGCGTTTTCAACTCCCTCTGGAAGTGGTCGAAAGAGGACTAGCTCAAAATGTTTTAGACCCCTTATACACCTGTATTTAGTGTTGTCCACTAATCAGATACTTAATAGCAGGTGTAAACCGGGACAAAGTGTACAAACTTGTGTAAGAGGGTATGTGTGTGTGCTTTAGAACACAATCTACAGAGAGATAAAGATATTTAACCAATGGACACACAGTAAGTGTATGTACATATTTGTTTAGAGAGTGTCCACACTTGGTTTACGAGAAAACTACATCCTCCCACAACCACAACTGGAAGTGGTTCTGACCACACACCCTACTCACGCCATGTCAGCCTTGCTTACATGCCACAGAGAAGTACTGACAAAAATGTCAGTCTACCATGCAAGTGAAAGACAACTCAACAAGCAATGGTGAAACCACCTCAACCATATTGATGTTTCAGTGGAAAACGTGTTATATTCCACAGCTAGACAAAATTGATGGGGAAAAAAAGGTTATATTAAATATTTTTGATGAGAATACAAATATTATTATTACTAAATATCATATTAAATCCATTAGGGGAAGGCAGAAGTCTGCTTTACAGATTCTCTGATAATATCAGAAAAACCCATTTACTAGGGCTGGGTAAAAAATATTGATTTCTTGATTTTAATCGATTCTCATTTTTACGAACCGATCTCGATTCTTAAATCCCAAGAATCGATTAGTCTAGTCTGTTTTCAGTTGATGAATGAGCAGAATATGTAGCGCCTCCCATCCAATAAATCCAAAAAATAATCTTTGTGCTTTGTTACTTTTGATATGAAGCAAAGTCTCAAATTTTAAAGAGAAGCAGCAGCACGGAGTGCATGTGAACATCCTCTCCTCTGCTTTAATACCAGTTACAGTGCGAAATAAACATGACTAAAAATCTGAAGGTATGTTATACAGTACAACTTACCGAAATTCGTATCATGTCTCATGTAATAGCTCAAACTGTGTTTCAACCGCGGAAAGACATCAGTAAAACAGCTTGTAAACAATGTCACGTCACATTTACCTCAAAAAAACATATTTAGTGACCATAAACTCATTAGTCAGCTAGAAAAGTGTACTCTAGAAAGCGGCATTCTGATAAATATAGCTATGCACATTCGTTGCATATTCATTATAATTTTTAATGTTCTTCAATATTTAATGCATGTTTGAATAAATCAGTTATGACAGCCGTGATTTAAATGTTTATATTTAAAAAAAAAAAACTAATTGGAGTAGAAATATGATTATGTAATTCTAAGCTTTATTTATAATAAAAACATCATTGATTGTAATTTAAGTGTTTGTATATAGTTAATTATAAGTTAATTTAACCTTCAATATTATTATAATAGTACCAACTGACTCCCATGCGTAATTTACAGCATTAGTTGAGATTTTTTTCCTCTAGAAAATTTGCCATGTACTGTAACTGAAATACTACATCCAAAATAATTGATATCGAATCGAATCGAAATCGTAATCGAATCGAAAGCATGTGAATAGTAATCAAATCGAATCATAAAAATTGTGTCAATACACAAGCCCTACCATTTACCATCTGATATTTCATCATTAAGATCATTAGATGGATACAGCAGTCATGTAAGAAATCCTACTAGAAAAACCAATAATACAGTGACTTGACGACTTCCATCAATTTAATCACGGTCACTGTGACCGAACTTTTGTGGGATGAGTGTGCTGTGCATGCTTATGTGTGTGTGGTAATGAATGTCTTAACAGGTGCCATAATTTCACTCCCTCTTGCACTTCGTATGTTGTTTTTCTCCTAGAAACAACTTCACAACTCATATATTAATTTCCTGAATAGGAACATGTGGTTTCTTTACACATTAAAGTACTTCTCACTTCAAAGCATCTCTGCTGTTGATTTAGAAGTCAGAGAGTTCACAGTACTGAATATGAGGGTTGTACAGAGTTCAGAAAAGCATTTAGATAATGATGTGAGCTGATACTGAACCTAATCCTGCGGTTTAGACACAATGGATCTTTCTTGCACAGTGGACACAACTTCAGTCGAAATTTGCAATATGATATTGTGATGCACTTTTGACAGATCTATCCCAATGTGGATGGTATTCTGAAGCTGTTGGCAATCAAGCCCTATCAACACATAGGCACACACTCTCACATGCCTGTGTACCTCTGCACCACTGTAGGTGACTTTGTCTTTAAGATTTGTGGGATCAAGACCCCTTCTCCCCATTTTTTTGCACTATGTGAACAAATGGAAGACACAAGAGCTCTTGTGAATGGGCACATTCTTGCTCCTAGAGGCACTTCACAAGTTATGAATGGTACAGACAGGTGACGGTTAATAGGCAGAATGCCAGAGTTGGGAAAAGGTCTGGAAAGAGACAGTGTGTGGGGGATGAGTTGAACTCAGTCACTACCGAACCTGACTTTCTCACACTCGCACCCAAACACAGCTGACTGCACTAATCCAGAGAAGAATATAAAAAGAGTTCAAAGAGTTTAGATAAGATGAAGAGAAAGAGACAAGTAGACAGACAAGAAAAAGAGCATCAAGGTCAAAGACTCTTTAAAAAAAAACAAAAAAAAACAGGATTAACGAAAAGCAGGAATAAAAATTGAGATGAGGTGAAAGGGTGCAATTATATAACATAATATATAGCTACCATTTATTTAGTAAGGTTGTGGTGATAAAGCTTTTTATCTGTCCTGTTTAAAGGTGCTTTAGATTTCAAAAATTTAATTTACCTCAGCATAGTTAAATAACAAGAGTTCAGTACATGGAAATGACATACAGTGAGTCTCAAACTCCATTGTTTCCTCCTTCTTATATAAATCTCATTTGTTTAAAAGACCTTCGAAGAACAGGCGAATCTCAACGTTACGTAACAGTCGGGGTGTACGCACACAATATTTGCATATGCCAGCCCATGTTCCCAACATTATGAAAGGCATTAGACAAGGGCAGAATGTCTGGATCTGTGCACAGCTGAATCATCAAACTAGGTAAGCAAGCAAGGACAATAGCAAAAAATGGCAGATGGAGCAATAATAACAGACATGATCCATGATAACATGATATTTTTAGTGATATTTGTAAATTGTCTTTCTAAATGTTTCATTAGCATGTTGCTAATGTACTGTTAAATGTGGTTAAAGTTACCATCGTTTCTTACTGTATTCACGGAGACAAGAGCCCTTGCTATTTTCATTTTTAAACACTTGCAGTCTGTATAATTCATAAACACAACTTCATTCTTTATAAATCTCTCCAACAGTGTAGCATTAGCCGTTAGCCACGGAGCACAGCCTCAAACTCATTCAGAATCAATGTAAACATCAGAATAAACACTGTACTTACGCGATTAGACATGCTGCATGATGAACACTTTGTAAAGATCCATTTTGAGGGTTATATTAGCTGTTTGAACTTTTTTATGTTGTTTAAGGCAAGCGTGAGCTCTTGGGGTGTGGAGCACCAGATTTAAAGGGCCACACACCCTGAATCGGCTCATTTCTAATTATGCCCCAAAATAGGCAGTTAAAAAAATGAATTAAAAAAAATCTATGGGGTATTTTGAGCTGAAACATCACAGACACATTCAGGGTACACCTTAGACTTATATTACATCTTTTAAAAAAAAGTTCTAGGGCACCTTTAATATTAAATTGAACCTTTCAACAAAATCATCATAAACAATAGTAAACATTGGCTACACATAAACAGTGTGAAATAAACCATGTCATCCATAAAAACAATGACAAACTGCCTGAAACAATCACAAAAGTTCAGTTTTGACCCTAGTCTCATTTTCAGACTGCATGCCATGTCCACAGGTCATGTGTGATGAATCAGTGTTTCGGCCTGAAACTACAGCACTTGTAGGCCTGCAGAACCTTATCTGTGCCTGCTGTCTGGTTGCCCAGGGCGACAGGTGGGCCCTGGTTCTGGGTCAGAAGCCCATTAGCAAATGAAAGCTGTTGTAAGCATTGCAGACACTCTCTGCGGCCCTGATTTGTGTGTTTGCATTATAGTTAGCGACATCAAAGCGCATTTGTGCGAACGCAGTAAAACTGCAAGGGTGGTAATGGCGGTGGGGGGTGTTTATTTCACTTTATAATAATACGCTAGTCATGTTGCAACCAAAAGCATAAATGAAAACACATGTGTATAACAACCTATGTTTTATTGTAAATAAAAAATTAGCCCCTAAAATTTCTCAAAGTCAACATGAAAAACATTCTTAATGCAAAGTTTTCCTTTGTAATCTTTCATCTACATGTGATAACTTGTGCTACCTCTAAAACAATTTTCCTCCAAGAGAAGCGTGAAGCAGCCTCATCAAACTTCTCAGTGAACTGAATCTTAGATTGTGTGCGAGCGCTCTGAGAAAGACGTGATCGCAGATAAATATCAACACCACTTCAAACTAGTGCAAAAATAACCATGATAATAAGCATGAGTGCGTTTGTGACTAATCACAATCCCTCTCTCTCCACTACACAACGTTTGTGTTGTTAAGGATTGGAGTAAATGGAGCTGTGTGTGAGTATTGACGGGTGAGTGGTAGTGACCCTTGTCTAAATCACTGGGTTAAGCAGGCGGAGGGGAAATGGGCCCTTCCAGTCATTTAATGTAATTATAGCCATAAAACCACACATACACGCACACACACACTACAGCCACAGGCACATCATGTACACACAACATGGTTTTTCCCACTCTATCTTGGTATATCTAATACCTCATTGGCTCGCTTTTATCACGGCGTGTCATAGTTTGTCATACTGTGTTTTTGCTAGTCTAAACCGGTCATGTTTCCTGCATGTCCTTATTTTCCCTTGAGGTTTAATTAAGTATGTCTTTCTATCTACTGTATCTACTAAACTAGCACAAAGCCAATCTTGTGTGAGCTGAACTTTAGTATGATACGAAGCTATATGGGTTGATCAAATAAACAGATTGACTTGCCTGTGTGATAACTCCTGCTATAATACTCAAATACGCCTGGGAATATACTGTGGATCTGTGATAAAACAGCTTAAGCCACGGTTATACAAGACTTTGAGCACACAAAATTTCTACGGACACTGTCGTGATATGACATCACACTCTGCGGAGTCTTTTTTTATAAACATGAATTCAACATATAACAAATAGTAATGCATTCAAAACGTAAAAATATACAATCTACTCGACTTTACTGCAAAATTATGCATTCTTTTAATTCAGCCAGGAGGTCACACCGTGATGTATCAGTCTTCTACTGGTCACACATCTTCATGTAATGTGAATTGACAGGTCAGAGTTCACCATACTTGAGCTTTTGAGCATTAGCTTGAGATTGCGGTCTGATGCATTTATATGCGTATGAGTGGAAGTCAATGAAATGAAGTGTAGTGTGACCGCCTCTTTATGGTCTAAGTTGATGTAAAACACAAATAAAGTGGGAATATGATTCATGCCAGACCCTGCATGTTTGGAAACAGGAAATTGCACTCATCACCTCCTTTCTTTTTCTAAGTCCATTATGCACAAACATGCATTTACACACACACAAAAAGAAAAACACAAGCACAGACTGTATGGGAACATAAAAAGCTGCTGATGTCTTTGTAACCACATTTAGTGATTTAGAGGCCATCTTCAACCCATCCCTCTCTGTCTCTCTTTCTGTTTGTCTCCCTCTTTCTCTTTTTCTCCTTGTTTGCCTTTTCCTCCCCAGCATTTGACCTTCGCCATCCTCTCCATCCGTTCCGGCCTTGACCTTTTCTCCCCACAAAGCTCTACTGCTCTCCTGCAGCCCCCCTCCACGGCGTCAGACTCCACTGACCTGCAGTTAATGTACGGCACTTAAAAAGTTCATTATCTTTAGACACCCTCATCACTCTTATTTCCCCTCTCTCTCTCACGTTCTATCTTGTTTGAGGTCATTACCATCTCTATGGAAACACTATGGTGAATCGGAAAACATGTCACATTTCACCCTAAAATCAAAGAAAGAAAATAATAAATTATAGTTTGCTTAATGAAAATGAAGCATGCAAATGTTTTTTTTTTTTTGCATTATGACATTTAAGCACATTTACTTCCCAAGTTTTTTGTAATCCCTATTATTGTCAGTTGTAATTCTCATTACTGTAATAATTATTTCTTTATTAAAGTATATTATTACCATGATGCATCATATACCATTTTAAAAATATTTTTTCTCACATTAATGTAAACTTTTTCTTTTATTCTTTTTTATATATTATATCTGTGTCAGGGTGGCAAAATAATATATGCTAAAAAAGAAAAGAGAAAGTCAACGATCTTTAATGTGAGAGTGTGAGGAGATATATAAAAGTGATCTATGTTTCTTTTTCTATTCGTTTTGCTTGAGAACAGAGATCTACTGTCAGCAGCAACCTCTAAAACCTTTCAGCCAAGAAATTTGTTTTCCTGTCCATTTCTCCCTTTCTTTTTCCTTTTTGTCATTCTTTTTTTGTCTTTTTGTCCTTCTTTTTTTTTTTGGTTTCTCAAATATAGCTCAGACTGGTTTCTTTGGCCATGGTGCTTGAGTTTTGCTTGTTTGCGCAAGTTTTAAATATAAAGAGTCAAATAGTCAAGCAATGACAAAGGTAAAAACAAACAAGTGTAGACAGAGAACAACATAATGGACAAGACCGGTCATTGTATTTTAAGGGCTCAAATTTAAATTATGCCAGCTGATGAGAGAGAAAAATAGAAGTTGTGCACAGGGTTCAGCTCCTATATCCTCATCCGAGTTTGTGCTGTTGAGCACACAGCAAAAAATGTCAGGGGATCATTTACTAGACTACACTATAATTACCACTAACACTCATTAATCAATCACTGAAACACTGAAGGGAAAAAAGCTCACAACAATAGAGCTAAAAATAATAAGTCATGAACTGGGTGCTATGGAACTCAGCAGTGGCCGTTTGTGACCGGTTTTGGAAGTATATTTCCCATCCCTTTCTTTCAACAACAATGTATTTTTAAAAAAATCAGGAAAAAGATACCTACTCATGAGCTCAAAAATCATAATTGTGACATGACATGCTTTTGGTCAGAGGGTGCTTTTTTTCAGACTTCCTGAAAAATGCAGAAAGCTTTTCAGTGCTAGTGCAATAAAATGTTACACATCAACATACAAAAAAAAAAAAAAAAAAAAAAACATGTTCTACATAGGTAGCAACTCCACTCACCACATAAATAGCACTAACTCATAGTTGATTCCAATAGTTTGACATTAGTATGTTGCTAGTCTAACAATCAGCATGGCGGAACACCTTTCTGGAACTGGCCCAAAGCCCTAATTGAGGAATAATGTGGAATAATCATATCAATAATTCTGTCAATTTGGGCCTGAAACCAATGTTGGCATATTTTTTGCTGAACTTTTGAGGGTGGTATTTGAGATAAGAGTGTATTGCAATGGCACATTTAACAGCAATTAGCATGGTTACCAAAACAAATTGACAAATTGATATGTATACCATATACACGCACAAACACTAGCTCTTCTCTATCTAATTTAACATCCCATGCATTGCTGGAGCAATAAAGTCAGATAGAGGTGACCACCCTTCTCAGCTACACATCGGTTATAACCCAAAAATTCATTTCCTCCATAGCAGGGGGCTTAAAGGACACTTTGTCTCTGATCTTCTGACCTTTCTTATTTCATGTTTTCTCTCTCCACTTTCACACTTTCTAGAACATCCGATAGCTCCTCAGTGTGAAGAAATATATTCACTCAGTGTATACAGAGTGCATCTTAAAAGATTTGCACCCTGGCAACCATGAGGAGCTGTAAATACTGAGTGGGTCATGACCTCTCTTTTCTTTCTTCTCTCTCCAAACATTTACTTTTCCAGTCAATATGTTTGGGAAGACTTCTGTATTTGTGCTGGTCTTTGTTTCTCCTTTCGGCTTAATTTTGGTTGTCTAATCGTCAGTGCAATGCTCTGCTTGTACAACCCATCCCATTCAAACTCAGACTCTTTCTGTTTCTTGCTCTCTGGATTGGTTTTCAGAAGAGACGTGGTCAGACTTTTGATGGGAGTTGGTGTTTATAGAGGTGCTGTCATGACACTTAGGTAAATAAAGCCACACATATAAAGTCACACATACCAGCCTCCTATGTTTCTGCTGCTGCCTCATAAGACACAGTAGTCAAGTGTGGCGGCTACACATTGTCATGTTGTGAATAAGACAACATCTGTATTGCAAACCCCTCCATGATGTGGTGGTTGTTGTTGTTTTTGGCGTATGCCTACCAACGCAACGTCATTGCAATAGTAACCAATGTGGATATTCCGAAAAATGAAAGAGCAGCATGGACACACTAATCGGATCTGAACAATTACAATACAAAGAGTGGACATCAATAATTTTAGATCAGATTCCAATTGGATACATAAGTAATCGGATTTGGACTGACAGTCTGAATGTAGCCTAAAATAATACAAAAAAAAAAAAAAAATTATATATATATATATATATATATATATATATAAATCTCAAACTAGCTATTAATCAACTTTCACAAAAAATGTTGACATTTACACATTCCATTTCTTAAGCAAAAAAACATACATGAGAAATGGCTACGAAACTCAATAAATCTATACTATAATCACACTTAGTGATCAAGGCAATTTGCAACTCAAATTAAAGTTGACTAATTGACTATCTGGTTTGTATCAGCTCCTTGAGCCAGTGATCTCTGAGATCACTGCAAAAGGAGCCAAATTAGGTTAAATTGTGACCATAATGAGTTTAGAATAATTACTTTAATCTTTTGTTCTGTGTGTGACTGATGAATTTATGTTGTTAAATGAAAAGGTGTCTCTCTACTTACACAGTTCATTCAACCATAACTTATAAAGATGCTCTAAATCAGAAAGTTGACCTGCAGAGACCCCCTCCACCACCTGCAGTGATGATGCAGATAACACAATACAGATATCAGCTCTTCTCCTAAATGATGAAACATCAGTCAAGCAAGCATGTGTCATGTTTCGTATGTATTTGAAAGTAAGTGGTTTCTGGGATGAGGAGTTTTATCTCAGATTCTTAAATCCAGAAAACCTGTTATCCAACCATAATAGTTCAGACTAAAATAAAGTCTGCAGCTGTAGAATTTAGAAATGTCTATCTTCTTAGAGAAAATATAAATCATACTGAAACTTTCCAAAACATTGTTCTTAACTTTTCAATGGCAGACTGTAATGTGAATTAATGTGAATGATAGAAGGCAAGTCAAACATGGAGTGTGTGTATGTCCCAGTGTAGTGATTCAGAAAGTGATGAGACATGCTGTGAGCCAACATAAACACACAGTAGAATCATGTGCAGTTGCCAGGGATAAAATACAAGTCTGACATGAAAAAAACTCTAGATAGAGAAAGCGAGAAAGGCAGTTCAGTAGTTAGGAGAGAAAGAAGGAAGGAATAAGGAAGAGAAGTAAGGTGGTTGAGCTGGGTTAATTACTATGCTGAAAGATAAATTACCCAGTAAGCTGCTCCCAGCTGTACTCCTTAACCTCTACAAGGCGTGTATTTGGGTGTTCTTTTTTCAAGCAAGAGTGTGTACAACAAATCATTCAATACCTTGGTCAGATCTCTTTTTGTGTTCAGTAAGACAATCAATGTTAAGCTATTGCAGAATTACTTTATTTGCAAACATTTGTCACTAATGATTAATATTCCACAACTGAAAGTGCCCAGTAATAGGAACAATCAAGTATGCACTTCTCTTGACCACTGATGGCTTGGGATGCATTAACACTTTTAGTGCAGACCCGAGTCCATGTGTAGTCAGAGTCCTGTTTGTTTTATTGTGTAAACACCAGCAAATTCCACCTTAGTTCACAGTGCAGTCAGACACAAGCAGAGTTTTATGCTTGTTCTGTACAAGACAAAATCAGTAAAACAGTAAAGGCTGACTTGTTAGCCAACTACTGATAAACAGTTGGTACTCCCATTGATGGTGCAATCATACTGCAGTTAAAAATAAAAAAAAATAGTACTGTGAGAAGTAAGACCTGAGTGGGCAGCGGAAGGTAGGTGGAATCAAACTTGGGTTTGGACCAAGCAATTGAAACAAGAATGAAAACTATTTTAAAACTCAAATAAGTGTACATCATTTTGAACATATTAGTCAAAAATATATCTCTTTTGCAGTAAAATCTTTGAGGCCGGGGTCCCTTTAACATGCTCTCCCTGTGCAGAAGGCTGTCTGGCTCAAGCGCAACATACAAATGGATGAAACTAAATGGCATTTCAGCACAAAGCAGGGTGAGTTTCTGATAATGCAAACATTTACATCAATGACGTCTATCTGTCCGTCCTTTGTACTCAAGGCCATCCGGTCTCTCTTTTCTATCACATGTGAGGTTATTGTGACAAAAAAAGATGTGACAAATGAGTAAAAAGACAGAGGACACATCAAGGAAAGCGGAAAAAGTGTAAAAGCAGTTGTCTGGCTTAAAAGCTTTCATCTCTCTGGATGTGGATCAAAGCTGACTACTGCTTTAGGATTCCACTCTTTAGGCGGATTAGCAACCGACAATTTGCGTCTCTCTGAATGTGGACAGGATAGTGAACATGGTGGTCTGGACACCACCTTACACTGCACCTTAAACCACCATTATGTGTGTGCGCATAAGAAGATTCTACACTGAATTCTACGCTTGTCAGATAAATGAATAAAAGCATTGAAGATGAAAAGCACAGAGGCCTTTGCTCAACTTTTGTGTGTGAGCTCGGATGGCTACACGTGCAAAGCTCGTCTGGTCTAGCAACCGAATTGTGCACAAATGAGGTTGCCTGTTTAGATTTCAGTGTGTTTATGTTTGCAAGTTTGTTTAAACCTCTCTAAGGTCACTATTTGCGTGTGGATGTGTGTTTTCGGCTGAGAGGTTTGGCACAAACTCCCTGTCTGCTGTCTGGAGGTGTATGGATATGTGTGTGTGTATTGATGCTATTTCTGCAGTCTGACTAACATCAGTGGGTTCTGGCACTAACACACTATTCTTTCCTGCTGCCCCATCGCAAACCAGAACTGTCACTTTTTTGTATGCGTGTGTGTAAATGACAGAAAAAGCAAGACTGAATGATGAGTTTCTGTGTTTTATAATGTTGGACAAGCAGTATTACCTAAATATGTTTGTGTGTGTGTTTGTGTTGAGCCAGGTGGCTCTAGAGGGAGAGAGTTGTTTCTATTTCAGACCTCAACCTAAGACCTATTATGGAAATAAGAGGACGAAAGAGAGCAAGAGACAAAGACAGAGTGAAAGACCGAAAGAAAAAAAAAATAGCAGTAACAAACAAAGCTGTCTCAAACATATGCACAAACATTCACAGTAACACAATCAAACCCATCAAGATGGACTCATCCTCAGCTGTACAGTCCGGGAGATTAAAATGTTACACAGGAACTATCGCATAATCAGAGCAACATGCTACCTTTTGAACTGATATTATAATTTACAAGTAAGTTTATCTTTTCTATTTATTTACTGACCAATACAACAAACACAACTATATGGTAGTTATTGACAAATCTATGCTAATCTAAGTGAATGGCATAGTGCTATGCAGTGTTGGGTAAGTTACTCAAAAAACTGACTACATTAAAACTGTAATTTGATTACATCTCTCCTATCATCAGACCAATAGGCCGCTCTTGGGCCGCTCTTGGGCCGCTCTTGGGCCGCTCTTGGGCCGCTCTTGGGCCGCTCTTGGGCCGCTCTTGGGCCGCTCTTGGGCCGCTCTTGGGCCGCTCTTGGGCCGCTCTTGGGCCGCTCTTGGGCCGCTCTTGGGCCGCTCTCGGGCCGCTCTTGGGCCGCTCTCGGGCCGCTCTTGGGCCGCTCTCGTCTTGGGCGCGGGTATCCTCCTTGACAATGTGTTTTGTTGTAGAATGCTTTCTGTTTAAGTGCTTCAACAAATTGCTGGTCGAGTTAATAGCAGTAGGAAATTCACTAGAAATTGCGCACAGTTTGCATTTAACAGTAATATTTTAGTTTTTTACGCACAATGAAATAAAAATTTTTGCATTTCCACTTGAAGAAACAACCACCACACGCCGTTCTCTGGCGATTAATTAATTAATTAACGTGATTTCTTTGAGAAATGCATATTACCCAATATTTTTTCTTGTAACGGAAGTAACGTAATTTTAGTGACATCAGTAACTGTAATCAAATTACATAAATTTAAAATTTAATGCATTACATTTATGCGTTATCAGGAAAAGTAATTAGAATACAGTTATAATATACATCAAAACTAGATCGCTCCCATTATAATTAACGCTATCTAATCATAAAAAGTAAAAAACAGGGAATTAAATGTTCTGACATGAAAACCAGCACCAATTAAATGGAAAATGTGGAGTCTTTGCATGCAAATGGGACAAACACTTATTCGCCTCTTTAAATAAAAAAAAAAAAATGAAATCGGTTTAACGAGAGAAAAAATTGTCTCAGCAAATACGTTAATCTTCATAAAATGTCCCAATGCAACATAATTTATTACATAATTACATTACTCCACATTAAATCAACATTTTAATTTTAAAGATTTAAAGTTCACCAACAGTGCCCCCAAAAAATGAGAATATATGTCTGGCTCTCTGAACTCACCCACTTTGACTCATTGAAACGGGACCCTGACCTCAAGCCTAAGCTTATGGTAAGAATTGTGGTAAATCAGCCAGACAAACTCTTTCATCTCTTCAGTATTTAATGATCTGCTTCCGGTAAATAGGTACTTTTCTCATATTTTATTACCAGTAACCATCTAGCTGTCCCAGTACATTAACAGCTGTGTCTTTCTCAGAGGATATATTTTAGCAGCACCCTACCTCAACAGTAACAAGATGTGATCTGAGGTCACAAAGGGAACACTGGACAGACAGAAACCTTGGATAACATCTTTCTCCTGACATTATACCTCACCTGTGGCAAGATTTAGCATCACCTTCTGGAAACCTGAGGGGTTAGCAGGTAACACAGGCTCCATTCACGTGAGCAGATCACCAAGACATGAACTCCATGGTCTGTTTATCACCATGGAATACTGTGTTAGATGATAATGGGGGTGTTAGGACTCTGCAGACAGAGAAATGAGCTGATAAGTGAAGTATAAGGGGTCTCAGTGGAGCTATAAACCAGAAATAAATCCTAAGATGTCGATGGATGTGTCATATTTCAGAGTTGCACCATGTAGAGAGTAAAGTCCTATGACACTCTGAAAGGCGAGAGGTGAAAGGAAGCTGAACGGCTCAGAGGAAACACCTCCACTAACTAAACCCAGATGTGTGAGACAACCTAAAAAAAAGCAACAGTGTCAGCTTTCTAGTTTTTGAATAAAGTGTATTGAGCAAATAGATTTACATAGATTTCCCATCACACCAATAAAAATATCAAAACAACAATGTAAATGAATAGGTTTTAAGATGAGCTCTTTGATGGTTAAATTAATTTAGCTTTCAGTTGTAGTTTTTTATTGTAATTGTCTATACAGAGCCTGATTTCCTCATGTAAAGTGATGATATGTTGAAGGGAACTGAACTAAAATGTTCTCTGTCAACCCTCTTCCACACAATCAGGTTCAGAATAAACTCTTTTCTCTTCTGTTTCTACGGGGAATATGATAGGAGAAAAGCAACAATGAACAGACTGGGTGACCTTACTTTTTTTTCTCTCACAGACACTACTCCCCACATTCCCTAAGCGACACAAGTCAAAAGCCAAGACAAGCTGATAAAAATGGTCTGGTCTCATCCTGGCTACAAGCTAAATAATGGAACATTGTTTTGCTTCCCACTGCTTTAAAATATGAAGTAACTGTAAATAGCTGTTTGCTCTCAACATTGGCCTTAAGGAGCCACCATATTGTCAATATACTGTCAAGGCAACTAAATATTGACAGAAACATTATTTAAGGAATAAAAAAGTATTTGAGAAATCATGTTCAGTCTTCTGATATACTGTGTAAACCAGGGATGGACAACTCTGGTCCTGGAGGGCCAGTGTCCTGCAGAGTTTATCTCCATCCCTGATAAAAACTCACTTGCCTATAACTTTCTACTAATCCTAAAGACCTTGATTAGCTGGTTCAGGTGTGTTTGATTAGGGTTGGAGCTAAACTCTGCTGGATACTGGCCCTCCAGGACTGGAGTTGTCCATCCCTGGTGTAAACTCAGCATAGAATAATTAATGAATGTGCTGTGATTATTTTGGATTTCTATATGTGGGTGTTGTGTGCGATATTGCAATTTGCTGGTTTTAGGTTGGATGTTTTTTTCATATGTTCTGGCCGTATTGCTGAAATGCAATCGGGGTATTATCATTACTAGAACATTAGGAACCGAAAAATCTGTTTTGAGAGTAAAATATGACCCCTTTTCTCCTTTCCAATAGATGGTTGCAGTATAGCTATAATGTAATTCAGCTACCCCGTCCAACAGTATCTCAGCCACTTAGGATTCCAATTGCTTTCCGCCTGTTTCTGTTCAAGCAAGCCTGGGGGATGAAGCAAGAAATTTCTTAAAACAAACCATGACATTACATGCTAATATGCGGACATCTATAGAGACACATGTTTAATATACACAAATATTGAATTTGAGTAGGCAGTGAGCTTTTAAATTTTGAACAGCTTAATGGGTAATGCATGGGACAACTATGATATGGAAGAATATCCATGAAAAACAGCCTTCCTCTCTCTTGAGGCAGTGTATATGCTGTAAATGAATGTGTGTGGGGGGGGACACCAAGGGCACTTGGGAAAGCTAGCCCAGGAGAGGCTGTTATTCACGATGATAGAACAGAATAAGATATTACTCAAAGTGATTTCTTTTCACGTGACCACCAGAGTACTCTGAAGGAAAGGGTAATTGAATTTCCAGCCTGGGTTTTTTAAGCTTCTTAGCAATATCTGGAGCAGTTCCACTGCGTTCCAATGCGTTCCACTGCCAGGATACTAGGATTACAGGCCTTCACAGTGCCTCTAGCCAGACATTCCTAAAGGGAAGACCTGAGAGAACAGAGGCCTCGTTCTCCAGACCCAGCGGTGCACACAATCCAACAAAGAACTGAGCCTACTTCCTAAACAAGACATTACAAGCACGTTCAAACTTACTGTATGAAACGAATCAGACCAGGGGTCACTCCAGACATGGAAAGGTGCAGCTTTTTCCTATGCACAAGGTAAGCTGAGAATGGCAACACAGTCCATGGATAAAATGTCCCCAAGTGGTTGAGCATTTAGCATCTAATGATATATATTGGAGACAGGGTCATACCCCTGAAAGTTAAGAAACCACAGTAGAATATGATCACTGTTAAAAACCTTCTGGTTAATTAAAGCAAATATACAGTACTGAAAAAGTGCTATGTGATAAAGAACCAAATGGGTTGACAGTCTGTGATTGGCAAGTCATTTGAACCCGTTCTGGCAAAGCTCACAGCAATTTTTGTATCTGTGACTTATCTAATAGGCATGAAGCCAAGTGGGTTTCTCTTATATCAGAACCACTAGAGAGGTTGTGGTTTTAAGAATCTTGAACTTGTCTTCTCAAATGAATGCTGCAATGCCATTCTTCATTACTGATAAAACAGTGATTCTAAGGGATTCACTGGGGATTGATAGAGGTTTACACTGGCAAATAAGAGAAGTCTCATTAAGAGACATTATGCTTCCATTATGACTGCAAAAGAAGGCAAGATGTGCTTGTGTCCTGAAAACAGGTGGTTGGAACTTAGACTCTAAGAAGACAAACAAGCAAAAAGAGAAACGGAGAGGAAATGTCCAGTCCAAGCTTATCCAGTTCAAATCTAAAATTAATCTGTATCTGACATTCAGACTTCAGTGTTCATGTAGCAATATGATAACCTCATCCATGTCTGAATGTTTTTCACATTCTTTATAGACCTGAATCTTTAGTAGATCAAGTTAAAGACAAAAAAAAAAAACTGTCTTTTAGGGTCACTATAATGAAGAGAAGTATGGTTTAGCTCAAATATAAACTTAATAAAGACTTAAACCAAACTCCTCAAAAGATTAATCTGCATTACGGCCAAATCTTTATCGACGTTTCTGTAAGATAATTCATGGGTTTAAGGTTCTGGACTGTGTCTGGTGGCTTCAGCTTGAGAGAAACAAGCAAACAATGTATTTTAATGTACTGGGCATATTAAAAAGTTCCCAAAGAACTCTCAAACACAAAGTTTCCAAAGACATCTCCAGAGACCATGGCTATGACTGTGGTAACAAACCCTAGAACAGAACTTATCCTAGTTCACACACATCCTAATATTGGCATCTAAAGCATCCTCTAACTGCACAGACAGTATATTCTTAGGCAGTATATTATATATACAGTATATATATAAAATGTTTAATTAATAAAGAGTGAATCTTTTTTTTGAACGAATGTCTTGAATCAATGATTCAATGACAAATACATTTTTGTTAACAGTCACTTTTCACCACCTGGTGGCGTAACGATGTAACCAATTACAATCGTTATTTGAGGCGTAAAAAGGTGATTTGCTATATTTTGATCACTACCGTAGACATCAGTGTTTTTATCAGAACTATAAACTTTTATCCCAGTACTTTTGTGATAATTTGAATGAATGTAAGACAGAAATAACGATAATGTGTAGTTGAAGAGACTGTGAAGTTGTTTCATACTTATACTGGCTCAAAAGATCCAGATCTGAATGTTCGTTCTGGTACAATTTTGTCAAAGGTTTACAGTTTTTTTCGATTGCTAAATGACAGTGAGCACAACTAGAGCTACATGACATTGGCTTAATGTAGCACCATCTTGTATATGTTACATTACCACGCTTGTTTGTACAGCTTATTTTTAACCACTTCCCTTTTTTTTCTGTGCTTCTAATATGTAAAGCTGCTTTGAAACAATTACCAATTTGTAAAAGCGCTATATAAATAAATTTGACTTGACTTGACATGTGCAAAACTCTAACTACAGTCTGCACTACTAACAGTCACCTGAGGTAAACAGTTAACACATGGCTCAAAACAGGCTCAGTGCAGCCAAACACTATGCACAACCCTCACTGAGATTACACACACTGTCAATCAGAACACACTGAGAGTAAAAACACTAGCATCAAACACCAACACAGAAAATACAAACTTTTCATCTTTACAGTTTGAACAATTTCAGTGACTTCATACAAAGTAATATTTTCTTCAAAGAAAAGAGTGACATTCTTTCACATGATTTATTTAAATTTTTAGAACATAACAATTATTTAGGTGAATGAAAATGAGCAGTTTGCTTCAATAGTCTGTAGTAATTTATGGAATTACAGTAATGAGAAAAAAAAAGGTAGAAACTAAAAGTACATACTGTAATTTGAACAAATAATTGAGGGGCTAATCCTGCAAAATTGCAATCAGCAGTGTTTGAAAGGCACAAGGCTGAAATCTATTCTGTTTTGAATGTGTGGTTCAGTTTTGACAGCAGTGTGTTAGCATTTGAACAAAGTGCTGTAAATCCACAGTGTTGTGCAGGTTGTGGTTAAAGTCATGGGATAAGTGTGTAGAGTTTTGAAAACTGTGTTCAAGCAATGAAAAACGAACTAGAGTTTGGTCCACATGAACTGCTGCTGTGCAGACTGTAGTTAGAGTTTTGCACGTGACTCCAGTTGTGCCCACTGTCGTTTAGCATTCGAAAAAAACTGTAATAGACACAGGTCAACTGTTGTCATTTAGAATTAAGAATTAATCGTGTGGCTGTTTGAATCGAGATCTTTTAACGCTTAATTGTGAAAGTGACAAAAAAAATCTTTAGCAATAGTGCATGTTAAGTTGACTCAGTGGGGCTTTCTGATGAAGAAATGTTTGTCCAGTATCATGGAGACAGAGACAGATCTCTTCATGATTTGTTGGTGTTGTAGGGAGGTCTGTTTTATATTAGCCACCTCTCTTGAGGCTTCTGGTTATTCAACACACTTACCCCTAATCAGATCCATATTTACTCTGGTAGGGGAGGCAGTTAACATATGAGCCCTATATAGTAATCAACAGCCTGTCAAGCTTATGGGAGGAAAGGAGACTGCATGTGAACAGAGGAAGTCCCTCTTGGATTTTTGGACAGTGCAGCACAACTGTGGAAACTGATGGTTTGTCTTTTATGGGTTACTGAAAACAGTGAATCAAACTGTCTCTCAGTGGCAAGACAGTTCGATAGAACCAACAGACTGTGATATGCTATAGTTAGGAGCAAATAGCCTTTCTAATTTTTTCTTGTATATAACCTCTTCTTATGTTCGTCAAGTAATCAAGCAACTCAGTTTTCAGTTTTCCTGCATAACATACCTTAAGACTTTGCAACATCAAGTCCAGATAATGGAAATAAGGAGAGTTAAGTTGGAGTCTAGCTTGGTTTGGAGCAAACTGGTTCCTACCAAGATAGGTCTAGGGCCTTGCCTTACAGTTCAGAACAACTATCTTCCTTTTTTCTGCTAAGCACTTCCTGTCATGCTAATGCGTCATGGACAGACCATTGATCAGAAACAGATGCAACAATAATAAGCATCCCTTCTTAGCCACAGTCTCATGCTGGTGTTGTGTCAAGCATCCATCCTTCCATCTGCTCTTGAGGGTCAAGCATCAGGGGTGTGTTTTAGTGCTTGTCATGGAAAGATGCAAAAGGTCAGAGTTTTAATTAAGTCCATTGGCAAAGTCCAAACAACTGCTCATCGGGAGACTTGCGTAAAGTGGACTTTGTTATGTAGAAAGATGATAAAACGTAGATTTAAGGTCTTTCACACCCATCAAAATTTTCCCAACTACTGTGGGATTCGCTCCCATGTTGCTCAAGCAGATGTGAGAGCAGGAGTTCTAAGTCATGCTCATCTCTTTGATGTGCAGTGTTCTCATACACTTCCAACCATAAACACTAGTGTCTAAGTAAAGAGACAGAGAAAGAAAATTGAAAATTGTGGTTTCTACAAATTTTTTGAAGGTTGTTTCCCTAATGCTGAAGTCTTATGAATTTGTTCTCCTTTTCTCCTCCCATAATTGTATTTTATAATGCACTAGGTACTGTAGAGTTGTTTCAGGACAAACATCTACAGTATGGTTTTACTACAGTAGGGTCAGCTAAGCTAAACAACAAGTAAAAAATTAAATAATTGTCGACTTTCATGCACCAAGAGTAAAAGGCACATTTCATGCAGAGGTGACCAACAAGTTACAAGTGCATGTGAAAACACTTTTGCATGCACTTAATCACCACTATCTCCTCCAACTTTTCTAGAGTTAAAACTTCCAATATAACTTATTATAACATTAAATTAAAACAGGAATACAGAGGGGTTCTATGATAGGATATGCAATGTATGAGGATAGCTGAATCTAGTCCAAAGTTATTATACACGTTTTCTACCTCACAAGCTTATTAATCAGGTCTGCACCGCCTCAGAACACGTGTTGAGGCCTGACATCTGCCCTCTAACAAACCACTGGCAGGGGCTGACATTCACATTTGGAGTAGAAACTCTGCAACTTTCATTATCAATCACCTCAGTTCATGGGGAAGCTCCAGGAGGCTTATTAATCACAATATTGACACATTTCTTCATGCATTTCGGCTTTTCTGCTCAAATGAGAATCTAGGTTCTCTTAAAAAAAAAAAAAAAAAAGCTTGCTATTGATCTTTGTCCAAAACAAATAGAATTAAATTATTACTTCCAGCTGACAATAAGTGCAGAATAGCATAAAATAGGATAGTACTTCTCCAGGGAGTTATGTGTGTTAGTTTCCACTTGCCAAAGCGAATAAAAAAAAAAACACAAATGGAGATTCTTCAAGCAGCATGATGCCATCCCGCTTTTCAACATCCAGTCCTTTTTGAAAATGTTCTGCTTCAACTGAGCTTTGCTTGGTTGGATAGAAATCCTTAGGAGGCAATACGCAAGAAAGGAAAAACCAAACACTCGTGCCTCTTCCTCAAAAGCTAAACAAACCCCACAGACCGAACACAGTAGGGTTCACTTCAATGTCAGTCTTCCCTCAGTGCTTCAAACAAAATATTAACAAAGAAAACTCTTAAAAACAAAGCAAAAACGAAAAGTTTTAAAACATGAGGTTAACTCTGAAAATACACAATGTGTGGTGAGCACCATCCCACAGAATCCACAGAAGCCTGGAAAAAGTTGAATGGTACATATGAAGCAGGAACAAAAAAAGATCCTGTTCTGAGCCAAAGGAGCAGTTAAAAAAAAATGCACAATGACTGAAAGGAAAACATTGAACAGGTGGCATACTAAAACTCTAGCCCAGGGAATGCTACTCTTGAATCTACTGTTCAACCAATAAACAGACCAGTAAACAAAGAAACCTGTTCATGTTGGACAACTCTCCTTTGTCTGCAGTCGTTAGTCTCAACAATAACTATATCTTCCTGTAACACAATATCAGGGTCATTATCAGTGCAGTTAGTCCAGTTGCATTATTATGCGTTATTCTAACTCAGTAGTTAAAATGTGTTCAAAGGTGAGGTAAACCATTTGTGATCTGATGATTTACATAGTAACGCATGCCATTATATTTTCCTGTATTATGTATTTTATTTATGGTTTCACAGGCATCTATGACATTGATTTACAAAAACAAAACTGTGAAATGTTTTAAAAAGTTATCCTTTCTATATTGAAGAATATCCTAGATAGAATGTGCTACATTTTTTCTCTGCATATAAATGTACATTAAGATGATGGCATCTATCTAGGTTTCTGACCTTTGTAGCTTAATTCCTTGTTATTCCTAATTTTTCGTAAGAGTGTGTTTTCTAATTAGGCCTATACTTCAGACTAAAGAAGCTCTTGACTACCTGCGTTTCCTCTCTACACTTACAGCAAGGCTGAAGGAGACAGTCTCAAGTCTTTGACAGTGAATGACCCCCAGCTGAGAGGAGAACAGGGCATAGGGGTTTTTCACAGAATTCCACCTTAGACACACACAATGCACTGTAACTATGTGAATGGAGTGTCCTTCAGACTTACAAACTTTAGACCATTTCTAGGATTTTTTTTTTATTGTGTTGACTGAAGAATGATAAATTGGGGGCTAATGAAGTTCATTTTGATAACAAAAAACAATTGTGTTACAAAAACATTAATAAAATCTTACATTTCATCTTTAACTTATGAACCTGTCAACAGAAACATTTCTTATCTAAGAACATACTTTCCAGACTAGCATCACTAACTCCCTTATAGTGCTGAAGATACTTATAGTTTTACAAGACTAGCTCTCATCGGAGTGAAGAATAAAATATATTTTGGGTTAATTCAAAAATATTATACAAGGGCTTACTAGCATATTACTTATTTATATTCAGTTTTTTCCTAAAAGTCTCCTATCTGGCACATCACCCGGTCCACATGGATCTGCAGACAGTAAAAGATGATCACAATGCAATGTTTAGTGCAAGCTTTCTCTCTAACAATTATACTACCCCCTATTGGACAGTTTAAGCACAACTAAAAGGTAAACATACCTGAGGTTTCCACAGCAGATCAGTTAAGTAATGCAGGCTATAACCCTGAAATGAAAACATCTGTCAGACATTCTCCCAAAACTAGACTTTTCATCCTATAATTTTTAAGTCTTAAGTGTGTTATTGGTAAAAATAAGAGAATGTCTGGGAGAATGTCTGAAATTATTTGTTTGCAGATGTTACATTTTAATACTTTGTTATCGATTTATCTAGGGCTGCCCAAATGTCTAAACACTTTTCAGGGCCACATATTACTGAAAGCTACCCAGCGTCAATTGGTGGATTATAATGACCAAATAGTCATGTGAATAATTTAACAGGGGAAGACTGCCTGAAGACTGATAGTAATAGTGACTGGAGGACAGTGATGTCATCTTTATGGCTGGTGCTCATTTCTTCTGAAAGACACATTTGCCATAGGAGGTGTCACAAGAATCGCAACTCAAAAACCTACTGTATTTATAATTTCAAAGTCTGAGTTTAAGTAGATTCATGGTGCAAAAGAAAAGGTAACAGGGAAGAAATGCTGACAATATGCTTTACTTTTTTTCTGTATCAGGCTTTAATTATAATAAATGAAATACAGTATCACTTAAGCCCACGTGTGTAGTTTCAGGATTGACAACAGCATTTAGCGGGAGTGAGACCCCTACATTGTGTGTACGGTGCACAACTCATTCCTGCAACTGCAATGATTCACACTGTGGTAACTATACCAACACTTGCGTTTGGTGTCCACTATTTTGAACATTTTACAGCGACAAAATACTTATGTTCAGCAAATTTAACTAAAGCAAATTTGCAAATTCAGTGATGGGGAGTCGATTTCTCGATTCCAGCACAGGAATCAACTCTCTCACTTGTTGACTGATTCTCTAATCCCTATATAGTGCTTGGCAGTTGAGTGCACTATATCAGCAAAGAGTGAACAGGTTAAAGTGAGGAATTCGGACACATATTACAAAGTGCATCAGAGAGCTGTCGCAGAAACAACTTTGTCACATACATGTATCCTACATGTAGCTTACTTCAGAAATAGTTAACAATTCTGTGACTTAAGTTAGTAATATGTTCCAGCTTTAGTTTAACTGATGTTATGTTAAATGCAATAGGCCTAAATGTAAATTTGGTTTTCCATGGTTTCCTATTTGTGTTCTGAAATTAACCATAAATCATTAAAAACTCACATCAAGAATAATCAATAAGTGTACATTAATGTATGTATTGTGTTTATTTTTAAATATCTTTAACTTTCCTGTCTAAGCATCTTTTTTAGGACCATCACCCAACCATTTTAATGAGATTAAATAATTAAAGAATACCTCCTTTGTCATTTATTTTACTTTATTGTGACTTTTACCTCTGTAAAATTAGTCATCAGCAACAGCTAAGGTCATCAAGTCAAGGTAATGTCATCACTAAATTGGACTAATTTGGACAGTCACACTAAAAGCGTGTTGTTTTAATAAGGGGATTTTAAGGCTTAATGTCTGGGAAATAATTAAGTGCATAAATAAATAACGACTGTAATCTTGTATTATTGCTGACCCTGTTTTGATGTAAAGTAAATGGAATCGACCTGCAATCGGTAATAGTTGGAGTCAACTCCGAAAAATCTGGAATCGAACAATCCTACTTGGAAAGGCTGCTTCACAGAGCGTGTTCTTGCAGTGTTGCCATGTCCAACACAAATGGGATATTCATGAACATATGTCTGAAAAATAATTGGCAGAAAGAAATTCAGATTACTATGCCTGTACACATTTACCACTAATTTCTTTAGTGTTGTCTTGGAGACTGCTGCATCATTTTATTGTTCACACAATACCAATTTCAAATTTACCCACCCCTTAATATCACATTAAAAACAAAAAACTATATGATTTCGTCATAATCAGCTGGTCATAATCAATATTTCATAGCATTGACTAAAAGTGAGATCAAAGACACAAAATGCATTCAGAGTTGAACAGAAAACATACACCGCAACTCAATCAAACAAAGTAGAACTGACAAAGAAAATTCTGAATGTTTCCTTTCCTGCACCACAAGCTCTCAGGAGTCTATCGTCATTGTGTTGACTGGGATGCGTCTTGCATGACATTAACGCTAATGGGGCCGAAGCGTACGCATATATTTGCCTGAACTAAAGAAAGGTGGAGGGAGAGATAGACAGAAAGGAGAAAGAGAGAGGAAGTGAGAGAATGAAAAGGGCACATGAGGATAGAAGCTGGCGGATGTGAAGAGTCTGGGCAGAAAGAGAAAGAACGGGGACATGGAGAGGCCTGAATCTCCTGAGGCTTTTCCAAAAGCGCATTGATTCTTTGAGTAGAGCCTCTGCCACTCTGCACGTACACCCAGAGCCTCTCCAACCGCCTGGCTTCAGTGTGGGAGCGGAGAAGAAAGGGAATGAGAAAAAGAGAGAGAGGGAGAAGGAGAGCAAGGGCAGGGAGGGAGGGTGTGAGGAAGGGAGGCAGAGAAAGGATGAAAGAGACACATTTGTTGCTGTGCGGATGGGTGAAATTTCACGTTGCTGGCAGTGCGATATATCCCAGATTTCTGATCGGACAGGGGGCCGTGAATACACATTGTGGATATTATGAATGCCATCATTCATGTATCATTCCATCTGGATTCAGACAAGCAGGGAAGTGTCTGAAAAGGCTTTTTCTGATGAATGAGGTCTGTGAAGAGAAACTATTTGAATTTGTGTAGTAATGCTGAATGTAAGGAAGGTTTGTTTACATGTTCATGTGCGTTTATAGTGCATAGTGAAAGTGAGCACTTAGGTCAGGTTTCCAACTAATTCAAGAAAAATGGAACTAATGATGGTCTTTTTTCAAATTTCTTAATTGACTCACGCTACAGCGGCTTTGCAGTGAAGTTATTCACGCAGCAAAACCTCTCTGCGTTAATTGAATTACAGAGGCTTTTCAACTTGGGTAATTTGGGAAATACCAAAGTCAGACAGTGAGCCGGCATGAGAACAATTACGCAATCTGACATTTACTAGACTGCATTCAAACAAAGACAAACAGCACAATCCACAAATGGAGAGATAACATGTTGAATCTAAAAGCTTAGCATTCATATAGCTACTCTTTCAGTGGATGATTTGTCTATGAACACAATACAGGGTTAGGAAAGACTTCCTTCTAACCAGTGTTCTTATTCCATTGGTAATGTTACTGTCTGCATCAGCACTTTCATATTGTCTGTGACCTCTACATGGCTCTTCCTGCAGTCATGCTCGTCACCCCCTACATGTTTCTGTGGTGCAAACCTCCTGCGCACACCCATAACTTCTCCATGTGACACTGAATCAACATGGATCCATTGTCCTCTATCTCTGTCTGTGGGGACATCAGAAGCACTCTTTTCATCTTCTGAAAGTGATCTGATTTACTCTCCATCAGCCCACACTAAGCTCAGCTGCTATTTAGGGAGTTCAACATTTCATTTGAATATCAAAGCCCATGAGAAGGTGGCCAGACACTTTAAAAGCCATTTTTGTACAGCACTTTTGTCAAGGAATGTGACCACTGAAGTGTTGATGACCAAAGGAATGAGTTTGGAGAAACAAAGCCTGCTTTGTGCAGCACAACCTACACACGCACACAAAACACAAAAAAACCCTGATCAGAAAGCCCCATCACTTTCTGGATCCCAAAATAGGCAAAATTTTGACTACTGCACTTGAATTCTGGGTCAAGCCCAAGATTAACAGATGTGCCGATCTGATTACAAGACTCACTTATATCCTCAAGCACAGGATCACGAGTGCCAATATATTGCATAATTACTAACATGCTAAGTATTATTAAACAGCAAACAATATGTTCAGTCTTTTAGTACGTATTTTAATAAGTAACAAATGGTTTTCAAAAGATTCCTCTTATTGAAACAGCATTTGAGGTTAATGGAAAAGTTTTCCCACCATTTTTCAGTCTCAAATTCCGCTCCCAATATATGATGTCATGAAGCTGAAAGTCTTTGCCTGAGATCTCTTCCCTCTATTTTTAAGACATCTTACCCTTTTTCAGGGATACATCACCTACATCTGTAAATCAAGAAGGACAGACAAAATAACAATCAGAGGGCTTTAACCACACCATAAGAGCTCTCTAATCGACCGTTTTGTGTGAAAGTACAAAGGGACCCTGTTATTCAACACACCAATAATTTTAGTGAAGCTGCCAGAAATTCAAAAGGTCCCACCAGATCCAAGGGGTGCCAGTGTAAAGGCCAATAACAATCCGTGTGAATTTATGTGCTTGTTCACTAAAGAGACAACCTTGTTAACATCCATTTCCATCAGCACTATTGAGATATTTGCCAAGGACTGTGAATAAGGTGGTCAGCCATTCTCGGCTCCCTTAAAAATGAGGAAAGATAAATGGGAAGGCTTTTTACGTAATTTTACTCATAAAAAGGCCTTTCTTTGTAAGCGTACACCAAGTTGACCAATTCTATGAGCCATTTTATCACCTACCATCAGTAAAACTGGCCTTTTTTTATTATTATTCTTTTTATTATTATTTAAGAGGTTTTCCTTTTTATCAAACACAAAATAAAAATAAAATAATAAAAGGAAAATAAAAGGACAACTGAACAAAATGAAAACTCCTTGATGTCAATACATGTAACATCCAAATGCATAATGACATAATGACTGGCTCTTTGTGTCCTAATCTGCATGTTTTGTGAAAGTCGGTTTACATGAGGGACATAGGGGGTCAGCAAAGAATCTACAACCGCAATAAAAGTTTTTAGAAAACCTAAGCATCACACCTGCACCTGCATCGCAAACACTGTAAGAGAATGTCAGGACATGTTCCTGTGTCGATAAGCTCTTCTGAAAGACAGCTGGAGATTTTCACAGCTTGTCTACATCATTGTTTTACTGCTTCAGAGTGTTTGAAACAAAACACCATTTCAGGCTTAATGTCTAAAAAATGTCTCATATCAACACATATTATATGTTTATTTACAATGTCATTTCCCATCAAGACACTGTAGATATATTTGAGGCTATTTCCCTCTCTAAGTACACAAATCAATGAATTTTACACATCTGGAAACATCTGGAAGAAAACCATTTCCAGACCACAAGTCCTCATAAATTTAGAGTAAAGCCTTGGCTCATACCAAAAACTGTAATTTGAGACTTACCTTTCTGCTCTGTCGAATTCAAACGAATATAATTTATGAAAAGGATTCATATTAAAAAGCAATTCAAAAAAACATTCAGTAACACAACTGTTTCCAATATTAGAATCCATGATTTTTCTAGACTAGAAACAGTAACCATTTTACATCTGTACATCTCTGTTAAGTTTATTTGAGATGTTTCATGACAGTAAAAAACTATACTGTGTAGGTCAACTTCAAACTGTCTAGACTCAAACAAACAACATAAAAAAAGTTCATTTGAATTTATGAATGACTTTCAGTACTTTCATTTTAGATGCTATGATATATGATAGCTTTAAGTCAAGTTATGCAGGTGCAGTTTGGTAACAGTGTGCCCTAAGAAAAGATTAACGTCTGATAGTATGTTAAAAAAAAAAAAATCACTGCATCACCACAAAGTGACTTTATACTCCATTATGAACAAATGGCAGTCAATACAAATCAGCACAATGTTAAAGGGATAGTTCACCCAAGAATGAAAATTCTGTCATCATTTACTCAACTTGTTTCAAACTTGCATAAATTTCGCTGATCTGCTGAACACAAATGAATATATTTGGAAGAATGTTTGTAACCAAGCAGATCTCGCCCCCCATTGACTACCATAGCAGGGAAAAAAATACAATGGTTGTCAATGGGGGTGCGAGATCTGCTTGGTTACAAACATTCTTCCAAATATATTCCTTGGTGTTCAGCAAAACAAAGAAATGTATACAGGTTTGGAGCAACTTGAGACTGAGCAAATGATGACAGAATTTTCTGTTTTGGGTGAACGATCCCTTCAAAATGCTCCAGAAATATATTTCATATAGTCAGATAAAATGAGTGAATTCTTCGCCTATGGTTCATTTCTTTGAATTTTCTTCATTTGTGTGGTGCTAGTAGATAGATAAGATATAATTAAGGTATAAGGTTAAGGTTAATAAAGATATAATTAAGTTATGTGGTTAGATCAAATCTGTCGTCTAAGAAAAAAAACTTATTTTATATAAGAGTGCTGTTAGTAATTGTGGTCAAATAATTCATATCGCCAAACATGTTGCTTAGAACACAGAGAATGTAAACATGTAATATACTAAATCTGCCTTTGCTAATCTGTTTAAACTTTTCTTTTTTTCTTTCAGTATCCATTAAGCCAATATATTTGTATTGCAAATATGTCAATTCCTTAAAATACAGCCTGCTTTTACATGTCACCAACTCACCTTATTATCTGACTTACCTTTCACTGACATCAGCTCGTGTCTAGTTGGTTCTTCAAGAAAATTCAACGTCCCTCACTCACAGTTTGACCAACTGCAATAAATGCTGTGTACATAAAAAAGATCTAAATTAATCTTAATAAATGTAGTTTAGCAATTATTTACAATTTTGTGCTTATTACCTCATTATCTGAGACCTCAGCTGTTAATCGTAACTTTCACTCAACAAAAAAAAATAGTTATGGAGTGGAAGTGTGTTTAAAGGATTAGTCCACTTTCAAATAAAACTTTCCTGATAATTGACTCACCCCCATGTCATCCAAGATGTTCATGTCTTTCTTTCTTCAGTCGAAAAGAAATTAAGGTTTTTGATGAAAATATTCCAGGATTATTCTCCTTATAATGGACTTCAATGGGCCTAAACGGTTGAAGGTCAAAATTAGAGTTTCAGTGCAGCTTCAAAGAGCTTTAAACGATACCAGACGAGGAATAAGGGTCTTATCTAGCGAAACGATCGGTCATTTTCGAAAAAATACAACTGTATATGCTTTATAAACACAAATGATCGCCTACGTGCTTCTGTATTCCATATTCTTCAAAAAACTTAGGCTGTATGTCCTACGCCTTCCCTATTCTACTTATGGAAAAAACGGAACTGGGGCTGCGTTCATTCCGTAAGTTGAATAAGGGAAACGTAGGACATACAGCGTAAGCTTTTTGAAGAATACGGAAAGCGGAAGCACGTTCAATGCAATCATTTGTGTTTCAAAAGCATATACAGTTGGTTTTTTTTTTGTTTTTTTTAAATGACCAATCGTTTCACTAGATAAGACCCTTATTCCTCGTCTGGTATTATTTAAAGCCCTTTGAAGCTGCACTAAAACTGTAATTTTGACCTTCAACCGTCTGGAGGCCATTGAAGTCCACTATAAGGAGAATAGTTCTGTTATGTTTTCATCAAAAACCTTAATTTCTTTTCGAATGAAGAAAGAAAGGAGAATTTTATTTGAAAGTGGACTAATCCTTTAAGTTATCACTCTTACCTTTAAAATGAAATATACTGTATGTTAAAAACGAAAGCCCTCTTGAGTGTTATCGTCATTATTAATGTTATTCATACCTCATGAACCGTTCAGTCATAAAACCGTCACTGACTGAATTATTTCCTCGAATGACGAATTTGCATTTACCGCCAAACCGACACTGTCGCCCCCCGCCCCCCGCTCACTTTTCACAAGGAGGCGGAAATACGTAATTAACCAGGAAGTTACTGTCTGAGAAAGAATGGCGGCGCGCTGCGTTATGCAGTCTGCAAGGACAGTGCTGAGGTCTGTTCAGAGCGATCTCAGCAACAAGGGTTTATTTCAGAGGATATTAGGTTTCTCACAGTTCTCTTTTTTGGGCAGTGTTCCGTGTCGCGGACTTAGACATGGTGAGTTTACTGGCATATGATTTCGGGACGTCTGCATAGCGTCATCTTTATGTCATAGCTGTTATTGAACTTTTATATATTATATTATATTATATTATATTATATTATATTATATTATATTATATTATATTAAAGTGCTGTTTAAAATTATGAGTGAACATCTGGAATTTAATAGAACATTTAATTCTATTAAATTGAAATGCAATGGAACATTTTTTTAAAAAAAAAACATGTTATTACGTCAAGGAACTAAAATATTCAACATTCTACACACTTTAAGCTTCTAATCAAATAAGTATCCTCAGTCAAGTGGTTTTGCAGAGACGTGCCAGCTTAAATGCTTGTTGTTACTAAAGTAATACGTTGACGTATAAAAATACAAATAAGTTGATTTTTCAATCCGTTTTACTTAAAATTGTTTTGCAGATAACATAATTTGCGTGCTAAATAAAATATATATAAATTGGAAAAATGGAAAATAGAAGCATTTTCACCATTGTGAATAGCACTCCAATAGCAAGAAGTTTGCTGTAGTTTACTTCTCTGTCATTCTGAATGTCTGCATCATGGGATGTCATAAATGCTTGTGCATTTTGTGTTTCACAGTGGTGGAGAAGAAGGAGGGCAAAACAACTGTTGTAAGTAACATCCCACATGTACATTTCAGAAAGCAATTTATCATACGATAATCAAAACAATATTCCAGTTGCAAGGACGGTCTTTCCTCAAGCATACAGTATAGAACAGTAACTAACCAATATTGTCTGTCTCATCTCTTCTTTGTAATGAACCAACAATTATGTTAGTCCCACCTTAGTTTGGAACATTTGCAATGCCATAAGAATGCTTATTTTGTCACTCCTTTCTCAGATAGAGGGTGAAATAGAGCCTACATCTGAGAGACCACAGCCTCCCAATCCCACAGCAGCCTGTCCCATCTACAGATGGAACCTACAGAACAAGTACAACTACACCGTAAGTGCTTTCACATGTGACATTTCTGTAAACCATTATCTGTATCTCGTTAGACTTATCTCTCTCGTTCTCATGATGCAGGATGTGCTGTTACTCAGTCAGTTCATTCGCTCAGATGGCGGGATGCTCCCCCGGCGCATTACAGGCCTCTGTGCTCAGGAACATAACAAGATAGCAATTTGTGTACAGATGGCCCATCGTGCAGGTGAGTTGGTGCTTTCATTTGAGAGAATTATAAACATACTCAATCCGATGTTACCCGATTTATGTTGTATGAAATCAGTGTCACTCAATTTCAGTAAAGTGGATATAATACAGAATCTAAAACCGTTGTAAACCGTAAAGAAATGGTGGCCAGTTAAAGGACCTCACATATACACTTTCCATTATACATTCATAAAACCTGTAACCCAAATTTTGAAAAATAGCTTAATTTAAGCATCAACTACTGATGTACATATTACTAAATAATTCAACTACTTCTATCTTATTTTTTTCCAGGTCTTCTACCAGATCATAGACCCCCCTTACCTGAAGGCTATGTTCCAAAACCTAAACCCAATCCACCTCTCAACCGGTACGATCACCTCAGGTGCCACAACGGCACCAAACAGTGCATTATAATGTCATGCATATTTGATGAGCCATATTTGCATGTGCCATTTGTTTTAGATAGATTTGTGGGATGCACCCTAACCGTCTCTTGCGGTCTGTTGCAGGTATCTGACACGTTACTCTGTGAAGTCTGTGAAGCCCATCTTAAAGACAGGGCTGAAGTGGTGTAAGAAGAGAATGAGTGTTGGACATCCTGCCCTGAAAAACAATGTCACATACAGTCCCAAACCACTCTACACAAAGCACTGATAGACAGAGCTGTTTACCCAATCAAAACAGTGACTTTCTATATGGGACAGAGGATCTAAGGCAAAGAATTTGCGCTTTTTCGTGTTGTTTATTGCCTCAGCCACAAAGAGACTGTTAAGTGATAAACCAGAGTGCACCGAAACATCAAGACTCAAAAGATCACTAGATCTTTGTTCATCCCTCTGATCTGGGTTACCTTTCCTCTGTGTGATTTGGAGAAATGTTAACATTCTAGTTTTGCAAAGGCAGATGTGCAAATAAAATGGTGGTGTTTACCTCACTAGCAGCTGTTTTTGAGTGTGCATGCGTTTGTGCCAGAGAGAAAGCAAGGTACACTTTCGTGACTGCTTTAAGGGTCGAAACACCAACGCAACTTCAACTTTCCAAACATGTTGACGTGTTTATGTTTTTCTGACAGTACAGAAAATTACAGTGAAGTAAGCTTGATTACACGTTAACACTTAAAGAGAGATTGAAGCTTTTGCGGTCTTTAAAATGTGGCACCAAAAACAAGTAGATTGTGCTTCAGAAGTCAGTTTGGCTGCTATAACATAAAGGGCAGGTCCAGGTTCATAAGTCCATCTCCCATGTAGATGTACCCATGCTGAGGGGTCTGGGGAACATGAAAGAAGGTGAGACCCATCCAGAGCAAACTGCGTAACACACACACAGTGCCGCCACGCTCAAGCTGCAGGCTCCATGACCCTGCATGAAGAACACACACAGTAAGCAAAATGACAAGAAAAAGACTAGAATTATCCTACTGTGCAAGATCAAAGAGAGCAAAAAGCATTTTGCATAAACTGAACCTGGATTTTAAACCATTACACATAACCGTTGACAGAGTCCAGACTCTGATAGTGTGATAGATGCACAGTAAAATCTGGAGAAGAGAGTCGTGTGACAGAAAGTTGGCCTAGTTATGGATAACTATTATCACAGCAGTGTATAAAGAAGAGGTGTTCTGGGGTCTTTCTGTCTGGGTGGCCCCTGCGTCCAGCTGCCGACATTGGCAAGTGCCCAGTATCGCAAAGCTCCATGCCAATGAAGTCTGTGTTTTGAATTGCAGCTCTGAACATTAACTTCTAACAATGTTTAACCGAAAACACTCAAAAGTCTACAATAATGTCCATTGTGACCCTTTGCTGTGTTATGAGTCCAGACAGCAGTTCTATAGAGTGCTCATCAAAATGCATGACCATCACATTACGCTAATTAGAAAAGCTTTTGAGGAATATATGTAGTACCGAGAGATGCAATATTTATAAAAGAGTGGCAGATCAGTCAAGATACTTCCATCAACACTGAAAAAAACATTTCCTTTTATCTGTTACAGTGATATTTGGCTCAAAAGTCATGCGGTTATAGAGCATTTACTGCCTTTCCAAGTTCTTGGGAAATCTCCCTACTTTTTCCTTGTCCAGGCCACATTCAAGGAAACCTGAGTGAAGCCGAAGGGGGGCGGCGGTAAATACCACCGCCCATTCCCAGTATCCTCTACCCACTATTTGAGACGTCCAGATGAACCTGTTCACCTCTGGAACTTCTTGAGAAGGGATTGGGTATTTTCCACCTGATTGGTCAAGTGGAAAAAGAGGAAACTGTTACGCAGGGTGGGTAAATGCCCCCTGTCTGAGACCTGCTCTACTTTTTCAGTTTTTAGAGACGAAACAAATCAACTTAGCCTAGATGGGTGCTGCTTGAGGTGAGGGGCCATCCCTTAGAGAGAGAAATAAAGGACAGATCACCTCCTTTAATGAAACAGCTGAGATGTTTCTAACACACTTTAAGTCTGGGCATGTCTCCAGTAGGGTGACTGTGCTTTCAAACTCTACTGAGAAACAACAAAGCAGCATTTGCCTTCTAAATCTGAGTCTGATAACAATATTCCCTGTGAGGAAATACTACTTTATCCTATAACTGACACAGTCTTTGATGATCACAGACTTCTCCAACATCAACTATCTGTACACTTTAAAGGGTTAGTTCACCCAAAAATGAAAGTTATGTCATTAATTACTCACCCTCCAAACCTGCAAGACTTTTGTTCATCTTCAAAACACAAGTGAAGATCTTTTTGATGAAATCTGAGTGATTTCTGTCCCTCCATAGACAGCTACACAACTTTGACACTTTAAAAGGTTCATAAAGAGATCGGCAATTTAAGTTTTATCGAAATTTTCTGAAGAGACTCAATCACTTTATATGATGAATAGAATTAATTTAGGCTTATATTCACATATATCAGCTGTGGTAAACGGAAGCTCAAGCATGTTTGCTTGACGTGTGAGAACCAATGAGGTTCATTCTTGTGTGTTACGCAGCAAATTCGAGCT